>NC_142011.1:39395140-39695140 GCF_049901735.1 Notechis scutatus | reverse complement strand
ATTTGGCGTTTGCTCTGATTTAACATATCACACTAAACTGATATCAAGGAATTCTCTGGGGCTTAATGCCACACAAAAACCACCTTTCCCCAAGCTGGTGCCATCATTGTGTTAGGACCCAATGCCATTTTCCCAACCAACTAAAATGTTAGGAAACTGCATTCTCAAACCTATGTAAACAGTACCAGGTTCTAAAAACTTCTGTACAAGACTAACAGACTGGGAGTCAGACTCTCGATGCTAGTATTACCATATCGGGATGCAGCCAAGAAATGTTAAAACCATCTATTTTCTCCCATATATTTATCATCTGAATTTCTGCAACACATATGGTTCCCCTATCGGTCAATAAGCTTTTGGACACAATTCAAAATGCTGTTTTTGACCTATAAAACCCTATATGACTGGCACCTTGAGCCTGTAGGACCACCTGCTTCAGATAGGTCTTACCCACCTTGTATTCACATCCTATATGGTTATGCTGAAGGGTTCCTCCCACAAAGGAGATTTGGAGAGGGACAGAAAATTAGTATTTCAGAACCCTCTGAGTTTTAGAAGATTGGAAATGAAGGTATTCAGTAGATCACCTATGAGTAGAGATCTGTTCATTGCATACCTATTTATATTGGTTATAATGCAATTTTTGCAGTTGTCATTTTATTGAGTATTGGCTTTTAATGTATTATGTTGATTTACTGATTTATTTAGCATTGCTTTTCAATTTAAGTAGTTTAAGTTAAATTAAGACCTGAAGACTACAGTATAAGTCTTTTGAAGTGTATAAGTACACAAATTGTAGAAAATAAATAAATGGAGATGATTGTTTCTTCTCATTTCTAACAAAATATTCTCTTCTAAATTTAACATTGCTTTGGTATAAATAAACTGGAATAAAACCTTTAGTAATTGGTGCATTTAACAAAAGGAATCCTGCAACTTGCCTTCATTGTGTGAAATGCAGACATTCTCTCAGAGTACAATTCTGAAATTTACATGAGAAAGAGCCCCATTCTGACTGGCTTCTGAATAGATTTGTATGTGATTACACTGTTAATTTCTCACTTTTGAAATCTGTCTCCTGTAATAAGAAAAATAGTTACAACTCTTAAACTTAGTTCCTTGTACCATGAGCCAAAAAGGGTCAAACATACTACCTTGCTGCCAAGGGTCAAACATACTACCTTGCTCAGATAGATGATGTAGAAAGTAAGTAAGTAAGTAGTTAACAGATAATCAGAGTTGGAAGGGATCTTATAGGTCATCTAGTCCAACCCCTGGAAGACCCTACACCATTTCTGACAAATGGCAGTCCAATCTCTTTTTGAAGGTCTCAAGTGATGGAGCTCCCACAACTTCTGAAGGCAAACTGTTCCATTGGTTGATTGTTCTCACTGTCAGAAAGTTTCTCCTTATTTCCAGGTTGAATCTCTCCTTGTTCAGTTTGCATCCATTCCATTCCATCCATCAATCCATCAAGTAAGTAAGTAAGTAAGTAAGTAAGTAAGTAAGTAAGTAAGCAAGCAAGCAAGCAAGCAAGCAGAAATGAATGAAAGAAAGAAAGAGAGAGAAAGAGAGAGGGAGAGAGGGAGTGTGTGTGTGTGTGTGTGTGTGCGTGCTGGAGTTGCATTTGGGTTCATTACCCAACTGAGAAGGAGCATCAGTTTTGCTTCAGCTCTGTTTTCTTTGTTGGCTTCCTGTGTTTCCCATTTGCTTGCTAGCTTGCCAGAAAAGTCTTGCCAGTTGCCTTTCAATGGAATTAACAGTTATTAAAATGTTCCAAAAACGTGGCTGGCAAAAATATGGCAAATGTGTAGGCCAGCACTGCATTTACTGATCAGCCTTAATCTGATTTCACAGCATGCTTCATAGCTTTACTTCTCCATCCTAGGATTAACTTGGCTTAACTGCATACCTCACTGGAAAGCTCTTGTATGAGGACAGACAAGCAAATAATCTACTGTAAAGCACTATGGATATTATGATTATGGTTTGCAATGCCCTCCAGAGGCACAATTCCACACAACCTCAAGTAGGTTACAAATTCATCTGGCCACAGCTGAAGCTTTCCACTTCCTCACAGTGTCTAATGGTGCAATTTACTGCAACATTACAGGGCAATTTCTGCAAATCCCTGTGAGAGCATTTGCAGGAATCAGCAAACAACATCTGTCGCTATTCACTGCGCTGCATCCAGCAGAATTGCAGGTATTTTTAATATTATCATCACACAGGACCTCATGCTCTACAAATAAAAAATGACAGAAAAGTCTGGCAGCTGGAATTCCTCCCTATGCTACTGGATGCACATTAAATAAAGAGATTTGGGACTACTTGATCCTGGTTTATCTCCTTCCGAAAGAAGGGATTTAGCAGCAGTCTCCTCAGTAACATCTTTCTCTCCATTTTAAGTTGGAAGCTGTCTGCACAGGCTTGATCTCAGTGGTAACTTTACGTCTCGCTAGGCACTCAATAGCTGATCCCAGTACACCTGTTTTATCTGTATTAATAGCTAACCTCTTGATACACAAAACTCTGATAATCTGTTTTCAGCATTTTCAATGTACCAGGTGAATGCTAATAGTCCATTAGGAACTAAATGAATAGAATATTATAAACAAAATATAAAGAAAATCTTTAGGAGGGGTCAACCCCCCAAATGCATGACTACAAGATCATATATTTATTAAGCTCAACTAAAATATACAAAATAATGACTTAAAACTACTGATCATGCCAAATGCAGAACTGAGGTGGAAGCTACTTGATGATAGGCCACTTTCTCCTAAAAGTTGATGCTAAATTCTCCAGAACAAAGGATTGGGAAGTTTTGGCTGACTGTGGAGGTAAGAGGACATAAAATGGCTGGTCCCCCTTCCTCAAATTTGAAAATTGTAATTCCACTATTGCTTTCATTTGAAATATGGAGAAAAGAAGGAAATGAAACAGGACAGGTTTACAAGTGCTAATTGAAATTGAAAGTTTAAACTGAGATAAAATGCATTAAAATTCTTAGATGCATGTCATTTCAACTGATTTGTCATTAAATAACATATATTCTTAAAGGGGTGTGTGTGATGGCTCAGCAGTTAAAAACACTGAGCTTGAGATCTGAATGCTGTGCAACAGAGTAAACTCCCCCACTCTCCCACCTTCCAATTTGAAAGCAAGCATACAAATGCGAATAGAAAAATAGGTACCAGTTCAATGGGAAGGTAACAGTGTTCCATGCACCCTTGGCATAAAGTCATGCTGGCCACATGACCATGAAATATCTTTGGACAGTGCTGGTTCCCTCAGCTAAGAAATGGAGATAAACACCTCCCCCTAAAACAACTGGACATAAGAAACCTTTACTTATCTTATACTTAAAACACATTTATGGATCTATCAAAAGATATAACTAAAGAGTTGGTTCACATGCATAGTAACTGCCACCTATGGAACTTCCTCATCCGGGGATACATACAACTGAAATGATAGAAAGATATGTATAAACTTTGACAGCCAATGCAAGCAAGGCAATTAAGAGGCCCCCAATTAATTATTAAGGCAACAAGCAGGAGACTGTGAGTTCAAGTCTCACCTTAGCCATGAAAGCCAGCTGGGTGACTTTGGGCTAGACCAAGGCTGTCAAACTCATGGCCCATGGGTCAGATGCCTCACACACTGCCCAGTTTAGCGAAGGGGGAAAAATTCACGATACGTCATGCCGTGACAACAACGATGTGACGATGCAAGTTTGAAACCCCTGGGCTAGACAATCTCTCTCAACCCAACTTACCTGGTAGGATGGTTGTTGTGGGGAAAATAGGAGGAGGAAGTTGTGTTATATATATTCCCCTCCTTGAGTTATTGATAAAAATAACTGAAATTGCACCTGAAATTGCTAAAAAATGCCAGGCTAATATTTATAACTGATCTGGGTGGTAGTAATGCCATGAGGACATAGCAAATAAATACATTGTCAGGACCATTTGTACCATGATTAAATGCAAGTGAAGAAAGATCCAGAAAACCACTGCCCCACCTTAATCAGGTGTGAGAAACATCTCGCATTTCCAAAAGACCGTATCACATAGATTTAGAAGAAGTGAAGGGCTTCTCTATTTCAGTATATTTGGTATATTTCAGGATGTCTGTGCACATTTCACAGCAATGAAGTTAATGAAGTTCAAGAGTTTGCAATAGCCTGGAAAATGAGTTAGAGAAGAAAGTAAGTGGATTATTTAGTAGCTGGAGAGCTCTTTTTTTCAATATTTGTTCAGGTTGTCTAATTACACAGCCTTTTCTTTTAAAAGCTCCTAAGAAAGCAGCAGGTTCTATTAATGGGATCCCATATTAAAACAACCTTCTTTGACCATAGTTGCTGAAATAAATTGCAACAGCATTGTACATATTATGTGGTAAGACAGTACCAGCTAACTACATTATAACTTAGTAAGGTGGGTGAAACCAATTTGGTTTTGTGAAACAAATATCAGGACTATTTAGTCTGTGGTAGCAGGAAGCTCCAGAAAAGTTTTTAAAATGTTCTATAATGCACATTGTTCTAAGATGCATTGCTTTAAGGTCCAGAATACAGCCTTGAACTTTAGTTAAAATTGTATCTACACTGAGATAACTAAAAATGAACTGGTACAATGTGCTCTGGTCTTAGCAGCATGTAAACAGCACAAATGATGCTGAGAAGAACATAGTCTGCCTTTAGTTTGGCCATCCAAATATCATGTACTCCAGTCTTTAATGCATTCCACCTCACAAACTCCCTGCTGCTTGGATATGTTGAAGCAAATAAAGGACTTAGCCTTTAGGACTCCTGTGGGAAGGGAATAATAAGCAGTCCATTTGTTGTGGCCTCAGCAGCTCAGCTGCCTTCTTTTGCCATGCAGATGAAAGGAATGAAGATATCAGAAAGGTGACACTCAGCGATGTGAGACTTGACTCTTCATTACTGACTCTTCAAGCTGTGGGATCGATTCCATTTTCCCACAGTTTATTGTAGTTCAAAGCTTGGTTAGCTTTAGCATTTCGTTTTTTAAGGCTTCTTGCGCTCTTAAGACAGACATCAAAGAGAGAGTGGTATTAGAGGGGTCAATGAACCACTCGGAAATGGCAAGAGCACCTGTGAAAGTGGATTGCTCTATTCATTAAGATGTATAACAATAAGTCTTTTATGGAAAGAAGCAGCTTAGAAATAGATGAGTTTGCTAACTTCAGCAGAGGTGGCTGGATTGTTAAATAGCCTGACTTATGTTTTGCAAAGGTCTATTTGTTCAATAAAAATATTCACATTTCAGTGTTCTTTGGCTGTTATTCTTATTTGCCATCATGATGTGAATCATGCTATGAAGTGATATGAAGCGGACACAGAGAAAATCTTTTTGCTGGCAAGTAAAGGATGCATCAAATTCAGACAAAGCCCAGATTCAAAGGCCTTCCAGGGTGCTGGAACAAACCCAATTCTGTCAGGATTTAGAATCTCCCAAAATCCTAATCTGTAATTTCCAAGACATTAAGAGTACTGCAACAATGCTCTTAGAAATTCATTTTCCCAGTCAGGGAATGTCAGAGAGAGTATTGGAAGGATTTCAGAGTCTAGCAAATACCCCTTCAGTTTCTGTCAACTAAATTATTATGGCTGCACAAAATTTTAAGCAATAGTTTGATTAGACAACATTATGATCAAATAACCCCTTTGATACACATTCATGAAATAAAATAGGAAACCACTTCCCATGCAGCAAATTGTGTCAGAAGGATGTAAAATACATCACAAATTTACTGAGTTTTCTGATGTTTCTGGGATTGTTACAAATGGGAATAGCAAAGAAACAGAGGAATCCATCATTTGAGGACCAAAACAAACAAGCATGGTCAAGACCGAACACCATGCCATCACTGTGGAGAAAAATGGAGAAAAAGTTGAAATCCAATAAAAGATTCCTCAAACCAGTTTCAATTGCACTGAATTTCACTGTGATGGTTTGTTTCCACCGTTTTTTGCTAACCAACATAGAGTATTCCCAGCAAGCTGCAACCTTGGTGTCACCACACTTGCCCAGAAAAGAAGGCTACTGTCTTCATTCTTGCTATCTTTGCCTTAAAGAGTCCCTCCTTGAGGCAGATGGGTGGTCTAGAAATACAAGAATCAATCAATTAGGTCCCGGGAAATTGTTTTTTTTTAATGAAACTCATGTGGCTGAAACCTGGCAGGGTTAATATTGCCTAACAATCTACGAACTTTTTTTTTCATCCAGTTTTACCCCAAAATGAAGAAACTGCATGCACATTAGGTTTAAAGCAGATCTTTAAAATGCAAACTTAAATTATTCAATATTATTTGACCTTTCTCTGTTAATTGTTTTTCTAAATGGCATATCATATAGCTTCTCTTATGCAGTACACTCCCATATTTTATGCTATAATTTATTTTCGTTTATTTCTGCTCAGCCACTCATAATTACCATTAATAATTTATGTACAATATATTCAGGTGTGTTCTTATGTATTTAGCACAATTTTTTTTTAACTTAATACATAACATAATCCAATTACTCAGTAGTTAAGTGCTCCCTGTATTTACACCATGTTCTAGCACCATTATGACGAACCTATGGCACGCGTTGCAGAGGTGGCATGCAGAGTCCTCTCTATGGGCACGCAAGCTGTCGCCCCAGCTTAGCTCTGCCTCAACTGGATTTTCTGGTTTTTCTCTGAAGATGTTCCACTTCTCATCTCTGACTGGATGGTGGGGATTTCCATTCCTTGTAGACAGCTCATCATTTGCATTATTTTAGAGAGTTGTTTAAGCCACTTGGGGGTTTACTTGTGTCCTCAGGGTCACCTGAGTAGTGCAAATGGGGGTAGAACCTTCTTAGAACTGTTGAAAGGATGGTGTTATAGACAAGAGATACATTATGTCATATCCTCTCCCTCTGCTGAGAAAAGGATGTTCAGTTTTGACATAGATGACCTCTTTGACTCCTCTTTCAAACCAGCAGTCCTCTCTGTCCAAAATGGGGACTTTGCTCTCTTCAAAAGAGTGGCCTTTGTCTTTTAAATGCAGATGGAGTGCTGAATCTTGTCCTGGTGGGTTTATTCTCCTATGTTGTGCCATGCATTTATGAAGTGGTTGTTTTATTTCCCCAATGTATAGATAAGCACATGGCTCAGTGGCATTGTATTGCATATACCACGTTGCTCAGTTTGTGTTTCTCTAAAAGAATGCAAATACCAGCTGTCTGCAAGGAGTAGAAATCCTTCCATTCCCTACCATCCAGTCAGAGCTGAAGAAGCTTTTTGGATAAGAAGCAAAACGTCTTCAAAGAGAAACCAGAAAGTCCAGTTGCCTCTTGAAAAGGCACCTTTGGGACAACCATGGCCTGGATGATTGAGAATCTCCATAAACAGATCAATCTCATTGTAATAAGACTAGTGACTTCAAACATCACTCCTCCTGTTCTAGCAGTAAGCCACTATCACTTGTAACTTCAAACCCAAGAAAGGATACGAATCAGACCATGTTTCTGGATATCCATCCTTCTATTGTTTGAACTATGAGACTCTCAACATGGCGATTAAAACTCGGTAAAGACTGTAAAGCTTACAGAAGTTTGCAAAAAATAATAATTGCAAGCATATAAGATTCCAGAAACTGTTTTTCAGGCAAGATGATGTGAAGCCAAAAAAAGAAAAAATCCTGGTGGAAGTTGGATTGTGTGGAATGAAGTTGATATTTGTGCCATGGCTATACTAAGTTATATTTTTAGATAAGCAGAGGGAAAAACACATTCAGGGTGAGCTTTATCAGGTGCAGAAGTAATACTGAGTTATACCAGACATATTCTCAATGTTTTGTAGAAAGACAAAACAAGTGACTAGAAATTCAAATTTAATAAGTTAAACTCAAAACCGGTGGTGTGATATGTGATCATGAATCCAATCACTGTTGTTTATAAGCTATTTATGTTGCAGAACATGTTTGTGAATCACACTAATTGTGACTCAGAAATCAGTATTTAGTATAATAATGCAGTTTTGAAGGCCACACTGCTAAATCTGAACACTTGAAATTCTGTTGATAAAGATATAGATTTTATAAGGATACACGTTCTCCCTTGAACTGACTTGAATTCCTGGTGACTGCGTGGAACCAGATAAATCTCCTGTCTGGTGAAATGAAATTTCACTAACACAAAGAAAATCATGATCACTTGTATTAGATTTTCCAATTCAGAGACAGGCAGTGGTGGGCTGCTGCAGATTTGGGCCGGTTCTACTGGTTCCAGACCTCACAAACGACGATCAGTTGGCTCTGCCCACCCACCTCTGCGCTATCCTGTCTTATATTTCCTTCTTTTGCAGTTCAGCTGATTTGCGCAGCGAAGTGAATTACTGTGCCTCAGCTGTTCTACTTCCCGGGGAAGACTAGAAGATGAGTTGGAGAGGTTCAAATTGGTATTTATTGAATGTGTGCGCTCACAGAACTGGTTGTTAAACTGGTTGCAGCCCACCTCTGGAGACAGGGTCTTGATACATTTATCATTAAAGTGATCATTGTACCACAAAGGAAAATGATTTGATTTCTAACTATTGAAGCTCATGAATCTAGTAAGAAAAGAAGAGAAAAAAACTAGAACTTCCTTTTCCAAACTGGCATCATTTATGCATGCTAGATTACATTTTCCATCATCCCTTAGCTGAGAATGATGGGAGTTGCAGTGCATCTAGGAAAGCCTGGACTAGAAGAAATTTCCAAACCTTGAGATGCTGTCCACGATGAAAATATTAAGAGCAACAGAATGCCTTGCATTCCATTTCACAATGCAGTATTCAAAACTCTGATACAGAAAGCTGTTGAATTTTGCTGATATTCTGTTTGGCTTGCTGCATATTATATCATAAATCACCACAACATTTACTAAGTAGGACACCTAGAAAAGATTGGTATCTTCTTTACCTGGCATTGCCAGGCTCTACTTTTAGCCAGAAGCCATGTGTGCAAATGGATGTACTGAGCAAAACCCTGCTGCAAAAGGAAAATGGCTAATTGCCTACAAAAAGAAGAGGAATATGATCAATCTTTAATTGAAAATGATTACACATGCAAGAAATAAATTCATTCTCCTGCATGATATAAGCTCCTAATTAAATATTAAATACATTTTTCTTTTTCTTCTCCTATCCTTTGTCTTACAATTTTGTGTAGAAAGCAATTAACAGTCTTGTGAACAGGTAAGCTATTAATTAATACTTTGTTCCTTATGAACTAGATCAGATTGCTTTGATTTATTTAGTACTACCTTAATGCAATTACTCCCAGATGCTCAGCAATTATGGTTTATTCAATAAAGCATGGTTTAAAAAAACCCTGACTTAGCATGCATCTGATCTGAATCCCCTTATGGGTATGCAAGTGAAAAGGTATCCATCCTCTGATCCCGATACACCCAAATCATTCATATATATATATATATAATTTATAAAACAAAATTTGTTCCCATATTGTGCCAAACAGGCATTTTTATTTGCAACTATGCCTGATTGGTTAAACAATATTGCTTCGGTTCACAGACAAACGCATAAACTGGTTTGTATCTCATACAAAGTCAAAACAAAACAAACTATCTGGCAACTGACAAAAGGAAAAAAGAAAAAAAATAAATTCAGGAAATTACAAATCCATCAGCCTGACTCCAATACGTGGGAAGATTCTCAAAAAGATAATCAAGCTACAAATCTGTGAACACGTAGAACAAAGTCATAACCAGAAACCAATATGGGTTTGTCAAGAAGAGATCGTGCCAGACAAATCTTATTTCATTCTCTGACAAAATTAGTAAACCAGCAAAATGCTGTGGATAAATTTTACTTGGACTTCAGTAAGGCATTTGACAAAGTAGACCAATTTTTCAGGACATTATAAAAGCCTGGATAAAAATAAATGAACAATAAAATATATTTATCAGGTCAAGAGAAAACTTTGTGTAGACGTAGATAAAAACAAATACAAAAATGAAAAATGATGCAGCAACTGATCATTTACACTTATTTGCACAAAATAATCATGATACATAGGTAAGACATTCTTCTAAAGTCCTTTTTATATAAACTTTACTAAGATATTAGCACCTTTCTAAAGAAGCAATACTTTTATTCAATGTATGCTGGAAATAGAAGAGTGATTATTATTAGTTGTAATCAGAGCAATTGCCACTAGAGGATGTCCTAAGCTACAAAATCAAGTCAAACTTTTTCTCTAACAAAGATGAGAAAAATGAAAGTCTTCCAGTTCCTCTTATCTCTAATGCAAGATGTGAATCGTCCAGGTTGTGACAGATTCTTACAGCCTATTAGCAGGGGAAAGTGTTGCAGAAATGCATTTCTAGCCATATTATGTGGAAACAGTATTATTTTCACATTTACAAGAGGTCGACTTTCTTGTTTAAATCTGATTAGCATGCTCTCCCTGTCAAGCAGACTGACCAGTTCAACTTGCTATTATAAGTGTTATGCAGGAACAGATCTATAATTGCTGTTATCTATCTCCCATTCATTACTGGCCAAGGCAGCAGGCTGTGGTTGCCAAAAGGAATTTGACCCTTTCTTTCTCTTTTTTTCCACATTCTTTTCTTTCTTTCTTTTTTATTTGCAAGGTGATGAAACAAAGAAACATAAACCTGTTTTGAGATATAGAATACAGATATCCTCAACTTAAGAACGTTCATTTAGTGACCGTTTTAACTTACAACAGCATTGCAAACACTTATGACTGTTTTCATACTTACGAATGTTGCAGCATCCCTCTGGTCACATGATAACAATTCAGACACTTAGCAACATATTTATGACAATTGAAGTGTCCCAGATTCATGTGATCTCCTTTTGCAACCTTTTGACAAGAAAAGTCAATGGGCAAGCCAGATTCACTTAATAACCGTGTTACTAACTTAACAACTGCAATAGTTCACTTAACAATTGTGGCAAAGGTCATAAAAAGGGGGCAAAATTCATTTAACAAACATTTTGTTAGCAGCAGAAATTTTGGGCTCAATTGTGTTCATAACTTGAGGACTACCTATACTACCTGTACAACTGCATGAGAGGTCATAAAATGAGACAAAACTCACTTAACAACTGTCTCACTTAGCAATGGAAACTTTGGGCTCAACTGTGGTCGTAAATCAAGGACTACTTTTATGCCACAAATAAAAAGTTACATTACTAGACTATCAGTCAAGGTGGAAGAAACAATCAGACATATAAAAGCAGAAGAGCCACCCCATTCCCTATAAAAGAAGAAAAGATTCCTAATGTTATATAGGTTTAAATGTTTTAAAGACCCTTTTACACTTTAAACCATTTCTAAACATGTGACTTACTTTGCCCCAAAAGTACCTGAATTTTTAGTTATGATTCTGCAAGTTCATAATAATGGTCAGCTTTGTCCCACAAAGCTTCAGTGTTTCTTACTGTGCCATATTATAAAATTTGTTTTGTAAATTAAGGATTTCATGAACCACATTCCACTATTGTTTAATGTACTAATATGAACAGGAAGGAGAGACCTTGCTCGATTATTACTGTACTGAGGTGGCCAATTTGGGGCGGAGGGGGGAGGGTCAACAGTTGTATGTGCCCTTTTTGAAAGAAGCCCAGGGCCATACCGCTAAAGTTATTGAGGCCAGGTCAAAAAAACTAATTTGTGAAATGTAAATTTAATTAGCCTAGTTAGCTTTAAGCACCTATTTGATCTTGGTTGATCTCAGAAAGCTAAATGAGGTCAGATCTGGATAAGACTGAGATATTATTAAGAAATACACAGCTGTAGTTTAGAATATTTTTTTATTTTTTATTTTTTTATTTTTCTTATATGTAACCATGTGTTCATAACTATGTTTTTACTTATACCTATTATCTTGTAAGCAATTGACAAAACTAAATAAATAAAATAAATAAAATAAGAAGTTGGGTGTAGAGGGACAGAATCCAAAACGAAAGCAATGGCCAACTGGTTTTCATGAATAGCCACCAAGCTCAACCTGAATGAGCTTTTCTTAAAAAATTAATAAGGATGCATTCTATGGTTGCTGAGTATTTAATATATTTTCCTTTTAAATATCACAACAATTTCAATTGGGTAGCAACTTCAGATAAAATTGGAAGAGCAGACCCTAGGCTTTGCAGGACCTGAGATTCAGGCTATGCAAACTAGGTAGAGAGTTAAAAAGGGGTTAAAACCCCGAAGCCCAACACAGCTCAACATTAAAAGATGGTTGTTTATCAGTTATAATAAGCCGTTCTCAAATCCTGTCTTAAACTACAAATAGATTGTAAAATGCAGGCCAGTGTCCATACAGCAGATCTGGTATGTCTACTCAAGCAACTTTCTTTGCTTACCAGGTGCTTTTATCCACACACATTTCCTTCTAGCCCAGGGGTCTCCAACCTTGGCAACTTTAAGACTTGTGGACTTGAACTCCCAGAATTCCTCAGCCAGCTTTGCTGGCTGAGGAATTCTGGGAATTGAAGTCCACAAGTCTTAAAGTTGCCAAGGTTGGAGACCCCTGTTCTAGCCCAATTGCCACGTCCTTCCCAAAAAGCTAAGCAGTGAGTAGACAGAAGCTACTGTTGCCCTTGTTCTCTGCATTTCGATTCCTGTTTACACAGAAAGAGAGAGAATATAGTGATGGACAGGAAGTATTGAAAGGGGAACCACAGCAGTGGTCTCTACTACTAGCTCTAGGACTATGGGCATTAATCAGTCTTTTCAAACCGGTTGTTTCTTCTCTGAATAGCAGGGTAGAAAACACAATTGACAGAATGTCTCCAGAGCAAGATGTGTACCAAGGAAATTAGGCACAACATTGATTTTTAGCTGCTATTGAAGTAGATGCTTCATATGATTAATATTTTGCATTAGGGCAATGAAAAATATTTTATTTAGAAAGGCCTTTGTTGGATAAGAAATTTTAATATGCTTTGATATCCTGAGGAATATTAAAATATTGTAATCACATTTAACTCCCTCCTTATTCATATTTTATTTAGCAGCCCTAAAAGTCGGTATATATGTGTGTGTGTGTATATGTATATGTATGTGTGTATATGTATATATGTAGATCGAGGTGTGTTCGGGTCTTTTCCTGTGTAAGATCTTGGCGACATTTCGGCGAGGTCCCACTCACCATCCTCAGGCTGGTGCTTCGTGGCACGAAGCCAAAAGCACCAGCCTGAGGATGGCGAGTGGGACCTTGCCGAAATGTTGACAAGATAGTCTTAATCTTACATGGGAAAAGACCCGAACACACCTAGACCTACATACCTGTACCCGTGAAAATCTACGAAAACAAATATATATAGAGAGAAGATCTCTGCTTGTAAGTTTTGACATGGTTTCACTATTCACTCAAGTCCCGATAAAAGAAACTCTTGAAATCATCAAAAATAAATACCAACCAGCTAAACACCTCATGGAACTAGCAGAACACTGCTTAACCAACACATATTTCATGTACAAAGGACAAAGATACAAGCAAATTGAAGAAGCCCCTATGGGATCACCACTGTCACCCGTCATTGCAAACCTGTTCATGGAAGAATTCCAATCCAGAGCCCTAGATAATGTCACCCACAAACCCAAACTATGGTTAAGATACATCGATGACACATTTGTGATTTGGCCCCATTGAAAAGAAAACCTAAATAATTTCCTAACACACCTAAACAGCACACACCCCAAAATCAAGTTCACCATGGAAACGGAAACAAACAAACAACTACCATTCCTAAATGTACTAATCTACAAAAAAACAGATGACACACTAGGACACACCATATACAAAGAAAACACACACCAACCACTACCTCAACGCCCAATCCCACCACCACCCAGCACAGATAAACTCCATGGCCAAAACACTAATCGCCAGAACCAAACGCCTAGCAGACAAGACACACATAAAGACTGAACTAGGCACCTGACTAAAGTACTGACAGCTAACAGCTTCCACAAAAGCAAAATCACCGGCTTGATCCACAAAAACACATTGACACCTAATGGAGACCTAGAAGATGAACAGACCTATGGAACAGCTGTCCTGCCCTACATAAGAGGTACTACAGACAAAATCAGTAAGATACTACACAGGCATCACATCAAGACTGCCTTAAAAACAGACAGAAAAATAGCAGCCATCCTTAGAAACCCCAAAGATAAAATTGACCTGGAAAACCAAGGCATATATGAAGTCCCCTGTGCATCATGCCCTGCCACATACATTGGACAGACCAATAGAAGAATAAGTACCCGCCTGGATGAACACAAAAATGCAGTAAAAAAGCTGGAACACACTTCCTCACTAGTCCAACACATGAAAGCCACAGGTCATAGCATCAACTTCAATGGCACCAAAACCCTAGCCACTGTAGAAAACCCCAGCCACAGAATTATCAGAAAAGCCATAGAGATTGAAAAAAGACCTGAAAGCATGAACAGAAGAGATGATTCCAGCAGACTGTCAATTATCTGGAAGCCTACACTCTCAAACAAAAAAATCTCCACACCATAAGCCAGGCAAACACCTGGGCACAAACAGATCCCCCCGATACCTCCACCTCAAACACACCCCAACCAGGCACCCAGATGAAACCTAACTTCCTAATAAAAGATAGCCGTCCATTTACTCGAAGCCAAGCTGCACTAAAAGCCTCCAATACAGGAACACAATGTTACCAGCCAATCAAGACAAAAAAAGCTACAAAACAGACAGAAGATATTAGAAACACCAATCAAGCAGAACACAGCAAATTCCAAGACCAATAAACACAGACCAAGACTCCCAACCAATCAGGATGAAGAAAAAACCATTCTGGCACAGCAGTAGGCTAGCCCCAAATTTAAAACTGAAACGGCTTTGAAAGTCTGACTCACAGACGAAGACTATGCAGAAATATATATAATAAAGAGAGAGAGACAGACCTTAGTATCTGTCTGACTAGATTGTTAAAATTTCAAACATGGAAGCAGATAGGAAACAAGTGTATTAAATTCATGGGATTTACTTCTGAATAAGCATTTGTAAAATTAACTTTCTTATTTCCAATGAATATGTGAATATTTCCAGCTTCTTTAAATTTGGGGTCATTTCTTCGCGTCCTAATGGAAAACAAGCATTAATCTTGTACACTTAAGATAACATAACTTTATTGTCATTTTATTGTGACCATAATTGAAATTCTGTAGCCTGCTCTCAAGAGAAAGTACATATCTACTCAAACACATACATAACACACATATACACATGCTATATACATACATAAATATTGACATTTCAATATTCATTATTGCCTGAGTTAACATGAGAAGGCTAGTATATATTCTATATCAGGGGTGTCAAATTCAAGGCCCATGGGCTGGATCCTTAAATCTGGTCCATGGGGCCGTCCTGGAAATATAAAAGGACTGTCTCCCGGTGCTTCTGGCGGCTAAAACGAACTGCATGCAGGCCACCCATGCTTCATTTTCACCCTCCATGATGTCCTGCAGCATTCTGCCGTCCCGGAAATGCCCTAGAAAACAGCCCAGAAAATGGCCAAAAAGGGCCTGAAAACAGACTGAAAAATAAGCTAGAAAAGTGCCCGAAAATGGCCCGAAAAACAGTCCAAAAATGAGCTGAAAAACAGCCTGGAAATGGGCTGAAAAATGGCCCCAAAATGGCTGGCAGAGTGCTGCAGGAGGTCATGGAGGGTGAAAGTGAGGCGCAGGGGAGCCGCACGTGGATTACCCACACCCCATTTTGGCTGGCAGTGTGCTGCAGGATCCGCCCTGCCCCCCTCCCCCGCCGCTGCTGCCCGCCTATGGAGAATTACAATGCTGATCCAGCCCTCGAAGAAATCCAGTTTGACACCCCTGTTCTATATAGATACCTGTAGCCTAAGCTAAAATCTGCCATCCATTCCAGGAGTAACCATCCTCCTTATGCGTTTGTAGTTCACCAAACCCACTGCCTTAACTTTTCTGGCAGGTATATGGATACACACGTAGACATTCCAATTTTCTAGGATAAGATTTTCTTGTTATTCATCTACAAGCCATTAGTACACAGAGAACCTCAAGTGTTTCTTTAGATACCAAGTGTTCTATTAGATAGGCCTGTACACATGACGATAACAATATAAATTTATCTTTGCATATCCCGTTTATCTTTCCCACAACTCTGTGCCTATTCCAGTTCAAAGAACATTTTTTTTTACTAGGATCAAAAGATTTCTCACCAACTTACCTGCTCCTTGCAGGTGTTTGCAAAGCAAGGGAGCATTCAGTACAAAAAAGCACTTTCCTACTTTTGTGACTCCAGCCAACTCCTTAGCTGTTCCTTCTCAGCTGCCTATATTTTTCATAGCAACTTCCTTCAGATGCTATTTTCTCCAGTATGTTTGGTTGTAAGATCTTGTTTAAAGGCTACCAACCTCAACTATACAGGAGAACATGTCTAATTCAATACAATTCAAATCTTCTGGCAGAAAGAAACAGTCCCCTGGCTCAAAAAAAAAAAAAAAAAAAAAGACAGGCAGGCAGGCAAGAATGCAATCTCTTCCTCGTGGCCCTCACATGAATGAGATTGAAGTGCATTATGGTAATGATTAAGCTGTTTTGCCATTGCTTGAATGTCAGCCTGTGTGTGTGTGTGTGTGTGTGTGTGTGTGTGTGTGTGTGTGTGTGAAGAGGAAGAACATAAGGCCAGGTCTTTTCTATGCCAGGAAGTGGAACAAAGAGAAGGAATGTCATCCTCAATCCAAACTGCAGCAGGACAAGAATGGTTAAGGAAGAATTAACAAGAGCTACAACACCTCCAGTAAGCTGTATACAGTACACACTTGGTAAATGGGAAGTTGCTGCAGTGCCTAGAGGAGTATAATTCCAAAACAAGGGAGAGTTAGCAATAGAAAATTGACCAATAAACAATTGGTCTCACTCCATATAGTAGGTAGGATGGTTAAAATAAACAAGCCAAATGCATACTTTCAACATACCAGACAAGCTGCATAGAGGTCTATGAATAAATTTCCTTGAATCCTGTATGTTAAATTTTGTGTCTGTTTCAATTTTAACTTATAACACAAAGTTAAAATGACTTTGTGCAAGAAATGCATGAGCTGCCCCAGCACATACCTGTGCACTATGTTTTATTTATATTGGGGACTATGAAGCACCTCTATCTACATTTGAAACAGGCAACTAGTACACTGCTCTTTCCGCTCCAGTCAGTCCTAGCATTGTCAAATCAAGAATTGTGAAGTTATTATCAAACTGCCCTTTTGTTTCATTCTAATTTCGATCTTTAGTTAAAATGTATGAGAAATTCAATTGGCAACATAAACTGAAGGCTTCAAGTCCAATCAAAATCTAATGAGTAGTCATTACTTGGTCCACGTTTTGCATAATTAATTTTTGTTTATTTTAAAAATGGAAGTGTTTCAGCAGGATAAACAGTGGAAGAGAAGCCTACCTTATTGTTGCAATGAACGCCATCTTGTGAGCTTCTCACAAGGAATTAGCACTGTAGGAAAAAGCACATTAATTTTGTTTTCACAGAAGCATGGGGAAATTTCGCTTCGTATCTGCAGCTATGCAATATAAAGGTTTTAAAAGCAAAATCAGACGCTAAAGTTCTCATAGTTATCAAATATATATAGATTCCTCAATTTTAAAGGTCTAAAATGAGATCTCTTTTAGGGCAAATATGTATAGCAGTTTTCTATTGCTTCTGGAAAGATGCACAGGTTGATTAATGAGGAAACTTACTACTTTTATAAAAAACTGGACTTTATGGACTTTTTGTTGCAAACAGATAAAAATGGACTGATGATTTCTGGATTTACTGATTTATAAAGGCAGAATATATGTTGTGTAATTTTGAAGGGGAGAAATTATTTTAAATATGTTTATAACAGTTGTGAAGATCAGAAGCTGCTTCCTTGATCTAGCTTTGTTTTTTTTTTTTCTGTTTTTTATTTTATTGCTTTAACACTTTTTTTTTCTCTTTTCATTAACCTTGTTTAAAAAAACTTCATTAAAGCATAAGAAAGGTTAGGGTTAGGGTTGCATACATAAGGTGTCCCCAGCCATATAGTGAGTGTCCTTGTAAAAAACAGACGCTATGCTTTATATTGAATCCACAATTGATGCCATTAGAAATTATTCTTCAAATAGAAATTGGATGCTGAGATATGCTTAGGTATTACACAGTAACAATGCTACATAAACTACGAAAAAGTGAAATGTAGAAAGGGGCTTTCATGTCTACAAGTTTGCATGTGAAGGCTTGTTTAAATCATGCAGTGATTTTAATCTTTTTTTTTTTAACTACAGCTGATCAGGGGAAATACATCTTCTCTGAAACAACTTGGCACTAGGAAGATTTTTTTATAGGGACACAACAGAATAGAACCACTGGAAAGTCATTTGCTTTCCTCTCCAAGTATAACGCTAAAAAGAACAGTGTGACCTGGCTATCTATCACTTTCTGCAAGAGAATTGGCTTTAGAGAGGAAGATATTTTAAGGGCATGCCATTACTTACATAAATAAAGAACAATACTGTGATAAGATTGGTCAACCATAGAAGGGGCTTAATGTCAGATGAGGATACTATTCGTCTTAAAATAGAAACATGTTTATTACAACATGTATTTAGAAAAAGTATCTGAAGACACTGGGAAAGAGAAGAAAATGACCAACTGAAAGTGAATGCTAAGTTTTAATGGCAATGGATGTACTGCTGTAAGACCTAAAAGACCAGATTAAGGACAGATCATGATTGAGAAAAGTTGCCTACATGATTACGAAGAGTTGACAACTTGATGACACACAATCTGTTCAGAAAGGATTTTGAAGCACCGAATATGAGTCTGCTTCAAACTAAGCTTTCTTCCTAGTGGTGTTATGCATATATCCATAGAATTATTTTGACAACTATATGAAAACGTTTGCCATTGCTTTGACTTCACAGTATAGACTAGTCTCTTTCCAAGTACTATCTGGGTATAATGCAGTTTGGTTGCTTAGACAAGATCAGTCAGTCAAGAGACAATTCTCCGCCTGTAAAACAACCTAAGTACAACCAAATTTGTAAGTAAAAAGGGGGAAGGGAAGAGGTGGCAGAACATGTTTATATACTACAACACTAAGCTGTAAATCTGCTTAATAGTGGGCAGTCTTTTCTTTAAGCTGCAGCCAAAGAGAGAGAGAGATGGCAGCTTCATTAGCAAGTGTCATAGTGGTGCAGAATCTTTCCTGACAACATCCCTATTCAACAGTGTGCAGGATTGTTTAAATACGTCAGTAATAGCATTTATTCAGTCTAATGCTATTCAATCTTAAAATGGTGAATCTATATACCTTCTTTTTTAACAAAATGCTGTGAGACAAAACTTTCCATCCACCCAGTTATCCTTGCCCTGCATGAAACAAGATTATATGGATTCTTTCCAGACTGGGATGAGCCTGGACGTGGGTGAGATAATTCATTAACCACCCTGGTGGATGACTAGCAGCAGGACTAACATGAGGGAATATGCCATTCTTGGTCCACATTCATGTCTCAGTGGAGTTCAATACCATTATTATATTCATAGTATGTTTTGAGGATTGTAGCACTTTGTTACGATTCCACTCTTTTCTGAGTGGACACTTCTTGTTGGTGGAAGAGAGAAATCAAGCTCTTGGAAGCTCTATTGTAGCATGCCTTAAGGCAGAGGTCTCCAAACTTGGCAACTTTTAAGACTTGTGGACTTCAACTCCCAGAATTCCTCAGCCAGCATAGCTAGGAGTTGAAGTCCACAAGTCTTAAAGTTGCCAAGTTTGAGGACTCCTGCCTTAAGGCTTAGCCATTCTACAACATTCTTTTGAAAAGTTCTGAGAAACCTTAAAATGCTAATTAAAACTGATTGCACATTACAGGCAGTTGATAGGGCAGAGGTCTTGACAGCAAAGAGGCCAGAAATGACAGGATGATTCACAGCAAGAGGAAGGGGCGTTGGTCCTACCTGAACGCTTCTTCTCGGGGAGCCGAAGGGAGAATCCAGGATGGGGTAGTCTCTAGTCTCCTAGCTCTGCAGACCGAGTTGAAAAACTGAGGACACACCCCCTGGTAACGGTCCCCAGTTCTGAACGACGTTGAAGCAAATTCAGCTGCTCCTTGTCTTCAAACAGCTAGTTCATTGATACTGCGAAAAAAAGGGACATTTCCTCCCTATTCCGACCAGACAGAATACAGGGTGGGACTGGATTCTCCCTTCGGCTCCCCGAGAAGAAGCGTTCAGGTAGGACCAACGCCTCTTTTCCACTGAGCCGAAGGGAGAATCCAGGATGGGACATACCAAAGCTGGCTGATGGCTGTCCTACGGGTGGGAGCTAGATTGGTCGGAGGTCCCCACCTCTACATGCACACCAAGCAGGGCTCGTCTTCCAAAGGACGCCTCTGCTGAGGCAAAGGAGTCAATTTTGTAATGTCTTATGAATGGGGTCACCGATGACCAGGTCGCAGCTCTACAAATGTCCAGAATCGATGCCTGCATTGCCCAGGCTGCAGTGGTTGCTGCACTTCTTGTTGAGTGCGCTGTGATCCTCCTGGGCACAGGAAGGCTCTGTAACTCATAGGCCTTTGCAATGCAGGCTCTGAGCCAGCGACCTACTGTGGAAGGTGTCACCCTGTGACCTAAAGTTGACGGCTGAAACAAAACAAACAAGGCTTCCGTCCTCCTAAAAGAAGAAGTTCTTTTAATGTAAATATGGAGGGCCCTCCTAATGTCTAAGGTGTGCCATTTTTTCTCTAGGCTCAGGAGAGAAATTAGGCAAAATCAACTCCTGCGAACGATGGAATAAGTTCATCTTGGGCAGGAAGGTAGGGTCCAACCGCAGAACCACCTTGTCTGCATGGAATACACACAGACCCTTCCTGATGGATAAGGCCGCCAACTCCGAAATACAGCTGGCCAAGGTAATGGCCACCAAGAATGACACCTTGCACATGAGAAGGCGAAGGCAGACTTCACGTAAGGGTTCAAATGGGGAAGTTAGTGCTTGCAGGACCTTAGGCAAATCCCAGGTGGGGTAGCGGTGGACCACCGGTGGCCTGATTCGTGGCTCCCCTAAGGAAGGCTTTCACCCTAGGGTGTTGGGCCAGAGTAGTAGTGTTAGGGTTTTGGAATTAACCCCTAGAAAAGTATTGCAGCAGTAGTCAAGCCAGGCAACCAAAGGAGAGCGGAAGGGCCCCAGAGTATACACACACTGAACACAAACACTGTTTGTAGTTTAAATAGTTTTTAATCCAGTTAGAGTTTAAGCATTGTCATTCAGTCCATTAAGTCATTCACAGTATTTCCATCCAGTAAGACTCACTATTATAGTCCAAGTTAAGAGTCCTTGCAATATCTTTATCAGCCGATAAAGATATCTTCTCCTCCTCCGGTTTCACTCTCCAGAGAAACAAACGCTGGATATTCAGCAAACAGTAGCAAACAATAACAGTTCAGTCACAGGCACTCACAGTCAGTAATCACAGTTAGTCGCAGCAAGACACAGTTAGTCGCAGCAGCACACAGTTACAGCCAGCCACAGTTACAGTCAGTA
Source organism: Notechis scutatus (assembly GCF_049901735.1). Taxonomy (NCBI): domain Eukaryota; kingdom Metazoa; phylum Chordata; class Lepidosauria; order Squamata; family Elapidae; genus Notechis; species Notechis scutatus. The sequence goes on along the minus strand of NC_142011.1, from coordinate 39,673,507 downwards.
AGCTTTCCAGCTTCTAATGCTTCCTTATATTGTAACTTCTAACCGCACCCTTAATCGGCTAATTGCCTGCTGCATTGTGCTTAAAGTGATAAGCACTTAAACCATGATATCTAAGTTTTATATATTTATTCACCCAAACTATATTTGGTATCAATGTTATACCTAACATACTCCCTTTTGGGTGAAATAAATATATAATACCTTACAATCTTATCCCATATTTTTCACAACTCTCCTGGTGCTTACTGGCACCTTGGGCTTTAGTAAAATTATCAGCTAAATTGTCCTCCGACATACAGTACTCTAGCTGAATCATCTTACTTCTTACAGATTGTCTCACGTTTAGGTATCTTTTAGCTCTATGTTGCCCTTTTTTTCTGAGTTGTGCAGGAATATGCACCCATGCTGGTGCACCAAATGTGTGCAGGTAACTTAGATCAGGTTTCCTGCCATGCCATCTGGTGAATGGAATTTCACCTGTTGTTGTATTAACAACGTTGTTCAATATGTTATTAGCACACATTGTAGCCTCCCCCACAAAGAATCAGGTAACCCAGAATCATTTAACATTGTTCTAACCATTGCCTGTAGTGTTTGGCCTCTTCTTTCAATAAAAGCGTTATGTTCTGGCCTGTATGGAGCAGACTTCTTATGCTCTATTCCAGCTACCTTAAGTCTGTTCTGGAATTTGTTATTAATAAATTCCGTACCATTATCCGTCACCAGGGTTATCAGTTGACGCTTTAGACTTTCTTTCAGCAAACCTAAGCCAATTGAAAAATGTTGATATGTTTCAGTTTTGCTTTTCATTAAATAGCAAAACCCATATCTAGAATAATGGTCCATAATGCTCAGTATATATCTAGCACCCCCATACTGGGTTTCTTTGGACCTATTATGTCTGCAAATACTACTTCTAAAGGTTCTTTTGTTTTGAAACCATTTAGCCTATTTGCAGGCAATACTTTGCTCTTATCTTCACAGCAAACATTACAACGCAAATATTTATCACAAGATTTTAACCTTATTCCTTCAGATAACTCAACTGTACGTTTTAGCATTTTAAAATTTACATGCCCCAAACGCCTATGCAATAAATGGATACATTCTTCATGAGGCTTTATATTATTAAATACAGTTTGAGCCTCCCTTTCTTAGTATTATCTAAGACATATAATGTTCCATTTAAAGCTGCAGTTACCCTTTTGTTATCTTTTTCAATTATGCAATTATTATCTTTAAAAGTAATTACATAACCTAATTTATCTAATACCCTTACTGAAAGCAAATTAAACTTTAGTTGCGGTACATAAAACATTTTTATATCCTGGTTTATGTACGGACAACGTGCAAAACCTTGACCTTTCGCTTTCAGGTTCCAGCCATTGGCAAGTGATATATGTTGAGAACTTGTAGACATTTTTATAAATTTTGTCTTATCTCTTGTGATGCAGTGGGATGCGCCACTGTCAACCACCCATAAATTATTCTTCACATCAGAGTTGCTAATTGTGGCTAGTTCAAATGCTTTCTTTGGCTTTTTACATTCTGGCTTTTTCTCTTTTGCAGAATCTTGCCAAATGTCCTCTGCCTCCACAATTAAAACACTTTTAATTGTGTATGCCGTCGAAGATAAATTCTCTTCTTCCAGGTGCTGTACTTTGCTTTGCTGGTTTCTTTCAAGCTTTGAAGATAATTTCTCTTCTTTCTTATCTTCTCTCAGCTCGTCACGCTCACGCCTTCTTCTGGCTTCTTCTAGTAGCCTGCCTGTAATCTCGGTTAATGAGAGGCTTTCTTTTGGCAATACTTCCAACGAAGTCACATAGTCATCATAGCTTTGATCTAATGAAGATAATATTATGTAGACTTGTTGCAGTTCATTAAATATAAGCTCTTTTTCTTGCAAATCTTGAAAAATGCTCTTCATACAGTTTAAATGAACTAACATATCTCCATTCCTCTGAAGATGCGTTGAAAAGCTTCCGTGTAAGATTTATATGTGCTCCTACACTATCCCGAACATAAATCTTCCTGAGGTTCTCCCAGCAGTTTGCAGCATTTTCTTCTCCACGAATATGGACAAGCTGCTGATCACAGAGAGTCAGTCCTATGATGCATAAAGCCTGCTCATTCTTCAGTTTAAAGTCTTGTAACTTTTCTTTATCATCATCATTAGCAGGATCCCAGCTACTCACATCTGGTGGGTTTGCTATAATGTCCCACAAACCTTCTCTGCGTAGAAGTAAACTACATTTCATTGACCATGAAACATAGTTTGTTCCATCCAGCCTGGATATCATGGATAGTTGTGACAAATTTACTTGTGCCATTACTCTTCAGATATTTTGACTATTTTAAACTAATTAAAACAGTTTGTTTTTACAGTAATGTGCAACTCACACCAACTCTCTCTGCTATATCCTGGTTAGTTAGACTATGCTGCTGGGCCCATAACCAAAGTTAGGGTTTTGGAATTAACCCTAGAAAAGTATTGCAGCAGTAGTCAAGCCAGGCAACCAAAGGAGAGCGGAAGGGCCCCAGAGTATATACACACTGAACACAAACACTGTTTGTAGTTTAAATAGTTTTTAATCCAGTTAGAGTTTAAGCATTGTCATTCAGTCCATTAAGTCATTCACAGTATTTCCATCCAGTAAGACTCACTATTATAGTCCAAGTTAAGAGTCCTTGCAATATCTTTATCAGCCGATAAAGATATCTTCTCCTCCTCCGGTTTCACTCTCCAGAGAAACAAACGCTGGATATTCAGCAAACAGTAGCAAACAATAACAGTTCAGTCACAGGCACTCACAGTCAGTAATCACAGTTAGTCGCAGCAAGACACAGTTAGTCGCAGCAGCACACAGTTACAGCCAGCCACAGTTACAGTCAGTAAGCTTTCCAGCTTCTAATGCTTCCTTATATTGTAACTTCTAACCGCACCCTTAATCGGCTAATTGCCTGCTGCATTGTGCTTAAAGTGATAAGCACTTAAACCATGATATCTAAGTTTTATATATTTATTCACCCAAACTATATTTGGTATCAATGTTATACCTAACAAGTAGAGCCCTTGACCGAAATCACCGAGGCCAAGGCAGCCACCTGTCTCTTCAAGGTATTTGGGGCGAGACCTTTATCCAACCCGTCCTGCGGGAACTCTAATACCTTTGCAACAGAAACCCCAGTGGGTTCCAATTGGTGACAAGCGCACCAACTGCAGAAAATCTTCCATGTTGCGTTATATATCCTGGTCGTGGAAGATCTTCTGGCCACGTGGATGGTCTGAATGACCTTTGTGGAAAACCCCGTTTCAGGATTCCCTGCTCAAGCGCCAGACGGTCAACCGAAACCAGGCTGGATCTGGGTGCTCGATCGGGCCCTGGCTGAGGGAGATCTTGTGCAGGGGAATTCTCCAGGGTCTGGCGACTGACAGGCCCATCAGGTCAGCGAACCAAGGATGCCTGGGCCAGTAAGGGGCTAGCAACAGAACTTCCACCCTTTCTATCAGTACTTTCCTGATTGCCCCCGGAATCAGGGGAAGAGGGGGAAGGCATACAATAGTCCCTGGGGCCACCTGCACCAGAGAGCGTTGACCCCTTCTGCTCCTCGGGCAGGGAATCGAGCAAAGAACCTCGGGAGGTGTGTGCTCTCTGGTGATGCAGAGATCCAGAATTGGGCGGCTGAAGGGTTCCGTCATCTCCTGGAATAGACTGGGATGCAGTCGCCATTCTGACTGGTTGACTGTGGCCCTGCTCAACCAGTCTGCCTGCATGTTGGATACTCCCGAGATATGTTCTGCTCGTAGGGACAACAGGTTTCTCTCCGCCCACCTGCACAATTGAGTTGCTTCCTGCATTAGAGATCTGGAGCATGTGCCCCCCTGCCAGTTTATGTGGGCCTTGGTAGCCACATTGTCCGTGAGGAGCACGTCTCCCCACCACCTCTTGCCTTAGATCCTTGAGCGCTAAGCGGGTAGCCCTGAGCTCTAGCCAATTTATGTTGTGGGTGAGCTCCTCCCGTGACCACCTCCCCTGGGTGACCTGGGCTCCCAAGTGGGCCCCCCAACCATAGAGACTGGCGTCAGTGGTGATGGTAATCCTCTGGGGTTCCCTGTACAAGCATCCCTAATCCATGGCTTGGGACTGCCACCAATGGAGGTAACGAAAAACTGGCAAGGAGACGCAAACCCTCCGTGTAGAATCACCCCTGCTCACCCTCTGGTAAGGGAGCAGGAACCACTGAAGTGTTTGGGCGTGGAAGCGGGCCCATGGGACAATCCCGATGCACGATATCATTTTGCCGAGAAGTTGAGACAGCAAGATGATAGGCTCCTCTCTGGAAGACAGGATCAGCGACGTGACTTGCCTGATACTGTCTCAATGCTCCTGTGAGAGGAAAAACCTGTCTGACCAAGGTGTCTATAAGGGCCCCCAAATGCAAGATCCGAGTCGATGGTACTAGGTGGCATTTGTCCAGGTTTATCAAGAACCCATGCTCTCGAAGAATCCTGATTGTCGACATCAGATCCTCCTCCGCCTGGGGTCTGGAAGAGGATGCTATCAGGATGTCGTCCAAATAGCATTGGATCCTTATGGGTAAGGTTCTGAGGTGTGCTACCGCTGCCAAGAGCTTGGTAAAAGTCCGAGGGGCTGATGACAGGCCGAACGGGAGAGCCCTGTATTGAAAATGGCGGCGGCCATAGCAAAACCTCAGGAACTGGGGTGTATGGGCACATGGAGGTAGGCCTCCGTCAAGTCTACAAAGGCCAACAAAATCTCCCGCAGTCCCTCTAGAATGGAGTGGAGGGAGTGCATCTTGAACCTTTGATAGATTAGATGTCTGTTGAGCCCTTTAAGGTTGAGGATTGCTGTGAACAGGAAATCCTCTTGATCCTCTCCCTCAGTGGGAAGGTCCTGAGTGACCGTGTCCTTTTTGAGATGAGCTGTGCTCTTGGCCTTAACCAGCAGAGTCTTGAAAAGAGTCGACTGGAAAAGGCCCTTAAAGGAGACGGGACATGCTACCTCCGACTCCTCATCCGAAAAATTCCTTTCTGGAAGGAGGTCCGCCTCGGAGCCATAAATTTGGCTGCTTTCTGAAGGGGAGGCCGAGCGCTCTCTGAAGTGGACCGGCTGTTCAGCAGAAGCCTGCCTCTGCAGGACTCCTCTGCTAGGTTCCAAATAAGACAGCTGGCACAGCTGGTTGACCTCTGCCTGCAATTCCTGTCATTGTCTGGGAGATCCAGGCTCTCATGAAGGATGGCATTTCTTGCATCTGGGTCTCCTCCGGACATAAGCCAGCTGCTTTAGGTGTAAAGGTGGCTGCAGGCACAGGTCTGTCTGGCTCCACTGGAAACTTGGTCTGCAGTTGCTGCCATCAAGATCCCCTGAGGTGACTCAGAAAAATTGTGAAAGGTCTCAGTCCTGATTTGGAGGTTACCCTGTAAATCATGAGTACTTGAGCCCCCAGGAGATCAGGCCGTCATATACTGCTTATCTGCCAGTTGGTCCAGCTGCCTGTCATCTTGAGGAGGCAAAGTTTGAGGGGTGGCTCTGTATTCAGCCATCCTGGAATCTCTCACTGCCCTGTCAAACTGTTTGTCTATGGCTTTTTGTCTACACCTGGCCTATCTATCCTCAGCCCTAGAGGAACTCTTAGGGGCTAGAGCCCTGGCTCTAATCCTAGCTGCTGCCTCTAGACCAGCAGACCTGGGCTTAGGAGATCCTTTTACAGCCTTCCTCTACCCTGCTGAGGAACTGACAATTCTTGATCAGCTCCCTTGGCGGCCATCTTTGAGCCCACCAAAAATAACTGTCACTTGACAGGGGTAGAGAAAGGGAGAAAGAAATAAAAATAGAATAAAATGAAATAAAAATATTCAGCCTAAGCTGTCAGCTACAGCCACAGTAGCTGTCCACCACTTCAAGAGGCTAGTGCGACCCAAAGTGGTGAGCACAGCCCAGCTCCGCAATTCAAAAACCGAGTCAAGGAAAAAAAGTTGAAAAAATGGCTGCCTCTTTGAATTGCAGCAAGCCCCGACAGGTCAGAGGCTTGCAAGCCGGGCGCTGGCTGCACCGCAATTATCAGGCAGATATTGTTCAAGTAAAATCTCTGGATTAGGTGACATACAAATGTATGTAATGCAATCAATAGTCAATAAATCAATCTTGGTTTTTAACATTTTAGGCAAGAATAGATTAGAAATTATAGTTTAAAGAATAGCCTAAGATGAAAATTGTGCCAGCAAAAATAAATATTTGCATGATAGTGGCTTTGTATACAATTTACTTTGAAACCCAATAAAGTTCAATTGTTTTTAAAAAAAATCCTTGATTCTTGATGCAAGCTTTAAGTTGGAATTTTAATGGAACTTAAAAGCACAAACATTTTATCTAGGATCTATTTTCTATTTTCAGCTCTGCTTGTGTTAGTTGCAGAATGCTCTTTTGTACCATTATTCTGCAGACTAATGAAATAATATAGACTAGTCCCTTGGCTTCACTACTGTAACAACTGTTCTGGGAGAGGGAAGAGAAGAGAAAATGTTATAATCCAATTTACAGTAAGGACTTGGTAGGAAACATAATAACAAAAGAATATGTGGCAACAGCATTTGAAAGGGTTTAGAATAGGCAACAACAAATCCCTCAACAAGGGTTTCATTTGTGCAGTTGCAGTATCTGTATAATAAAGCATTGATGGCCTGGCCCCTCTTGTGTTTTATTAACAGTAAATAAGATCTGTGGACTTTTCTGTTATCTTGTATACTCTGGGTTCCTCTAGGATAACTAGAATTATCTAGACAATTCTGAGGCACTGCTTTGTGGGACTCCGTCAAACATCAAGTCAGCACTTCTTATTTTAATATAGTTGAAGAATCACTTGAAACACTGATAGCTAACTATAGAATGTGAAAGGAAATAAGCTGGAAAAAAGTTACGCATTACAAATTCCCAAAGATGCGCTTAATTGTATTTGTTTACTTGTTTTGATATAAACATGTTAAAGAAAAATAAAATATTTAGATGGAACACTTAAAGAGCAAATAAACACCCCCCCAAAAAAAAAAAAACTTCCAAAAGCAACACCTATTTTTTTAAGACATATAGAGCACTTGAAAGGGTTATTTATCTAGCTACATGAATCTGTTCAGAAACCATTGCTGTATTTATATGTATATTTGGTAATAAATAGATTTTTAGCTTTTGAGTGTTACATTTTGGTCTGCAAATGTAGACCTCAATTTCTAGGCCTAAAAAAACGGTTCACAAGCCTCAAAAGACTCTAATGATCACAGAGCATAAGCAAGTGAAACGTATGCTATTTCTATACTTGTATTCATCTGTAAACAATTACGAGAAAAATTGTTATCTGCTAAATGCTATGAAATCAAGATAATGGCAGCATATACTTTTATCCTACTTAGATCTTGACAGAACCTTGAGAACCTATTTAATTCTTTTCTATAACTTTAGAGAGGTGTTTATTATTCCTTTCAGTGATACGTAATTAAACATTTAAAGCAAAAAGAATTTCAGTATGCTCCCTGAAATACATATCATCTACTGCATTATACCTATCCCTCTCCCCACAAATTTAATGTGTTTTCCAGGATAGTTATGATAACCATTTTTTTAATTCACCAAGTAAAATAAAGACCAAAGATCAAGTATACTATTTATCATCATGGCTAATTATAGTTATAAGAATATGGCTCAAACTGGAAGTTTTCAATGTTAGTTTATTGCAAACTGAACCAGTTATGCATTCTTGACACACTGATGAGGTTGAACATGACACAAGGTTTTGTACTGTCACATTTTAACAGAGTACAGTAACATATATATGAAAATATTCTACTGAATATACACACTTAGAAGTATGAAAACAGCCTGATAGGCTTCTTGTGTTTCATTTTGGATATATAAAAATTCTAATAAACTCAGTAGCCAAGACAACAAAATATTTCACAGTGTACTTTTAATACTGTCAAGGGACTTCCACAAACTCTGTTCATTAAAAGCAACTTCACCTGTCAGATTCTTCATATTGAGGGAGAAGGACAGAAAACATGAAGTGCGATTTGTTAATTTCATGCACACTTGCATGAAGCAGACTTGAACTTTGGCAAATAGGAGGCTTAACAAAAAGCAAGTGAAAAGTAATTTATTTTTAATTTGGTTTATACAAACTTTGCATCACACATGAACAAACATTAGGGATCAAGCTTATTAAATAATATTTCAATCTACTAATTTCAGTTAGTGGAAAGGGAGTAGAGCATCATGTTATAATTAGTACTTAAAGACAAGTAGGTCTACATGGGGAGTGAAAAATTCTTCAAAAGATCATATTAGTCATTATTTATTTCTGGAACTACCAAGAACTATCCTGCATATGCCTTGTGCTCTTTTTTGTTTTTGTTTTTACACTCTACTAGCTTCTTGAGCAACTCAGTCACATATCATCTTACATGCTAGAAAGATATTTCTAGATCTCACAGGTACTGCCTTTACATCATACAAATGTTTTTTTCTTGTTCTACTATAAGAACATGTGGGAATGTGATAAAATGCCTGAACTACAACTGGGGATTCTTAAAGGAAATGGCACGCATTCTGCAAAGAGAACTGAAAATGTATTAGTTTGCACAACCACATGAATATAGCAATATAGATCATAACCTGGAATTTCTACATTCTTGGCATATTGCTAAATGAAGTTGCACAAATTTATACAAAAGAATGTTTTGTGCAATGTTATCCAAAGCCAATACCTAAAAAATTGAAGAGAACCTGTATTCACTTTAAAAGCTTTTGTTGAAGAACAGCCTCCAATTGAGAAGCCAGACACCATTTTATGATTACCTATTTGTCTCTATGTACTAAAACATCTTAAGGAATAATAAAATTACACTAATTGCAGTTTGATTTATATAGGACTACATTCAGGTTTTTAAAACAACTATGCTATAAATCATGCAGATTGAATCTTAAATGGAATAAGCATATAACATGTTAGTGAATTATTCATTACTAGTATTTCTATGCGCTGCCTTGTCCTGGCAGTCTAATATCTATTTTTCTTGTCATATTTTAGAACTAAAGAACACAGATTTTGCTAGTTTTTGTCCATTGTCTAAGCAATAACAAATGAGATTCAGTAGTGTAGGACAATCAAGAGAATATCATACCATGACATATATAATCAGAAATGAAATTTTACATGTCATATATTCCTCCATTAGTCTATTGAAATATTAAATATGTTTCTTTATTAAAGGAGGATTCTAGCAGCATATTGTTTTTCACTCCAGTAGTGACATCAAACACTACATTCACTACAGCAAGCACCAGTTTGCAAGCAAAAGGAATACTTCTATCAATAATTTTTCCAGCTTTCAGGAAATTAAGTAATTAATTATGACATTTGTAGAGTAATATTTTACATGACAATAGATCATTTAAACCAATCATCTCTCAAGGAGTTCCACAGATTTGCTCCTATACATTTTGAATTACTATACAAAAAACTGAAATAGGAAAAGAACTAGTCACATTTAATGGGTGAACTATGCAAACATAGTTTACATAATCTAAACTTTTGATTGATTTTCTGAAGGCTTGGCTTGTGATCAGAAACCTGTTTTCCACCTGTCCTCGAAATGTGAGATTTTTCAATACAAGGAACACACAGGTTTCTACTTTGTACAAAGTTAAAAATAAAGTTGAGCAGCTATATATATATTAAAATATAATCTACTCAGAGTAAGTCAACATGAAAAGTATGAAAAACTTTATCTATGCTGAGCAGTTTAATAAAATGTTATTTGTTCTGGCACTATAGCTGTGTTAAGACAACATTCTCTCACTATACAAAATAAGGAGAAATATTGCCCCACCCCCACAACCAAGAAGTTTTTTTTTTAAAGCCACAGCACAATATACATATATATATATATCCCTTTGGAAATAGCATAATTGGTAAGTGAAAGTTAGATATCAGTATCACTATCCTTGGTAATAGTGCAAATTTATCATTATCTAAACGTAAGCAATATTGATTTCAATGAGGCTTACTTCTAAGTAAGCATGTTTGGCAATATCCTTAGAATTTCTTATTTCAAAGCTTAAACAGTTAATGAAAATACTGTATCTTTAGCTTTGTTCAATAATTGCATGCGCTATCCTCTTACACAGATCCCAGTTTCAATTCAGGATAATAGTACTTTTTCAAACCATGTAACAAACCAAAAAGTAATAGTAATTAAAAACCAATTTCCTCTCCAGATAAAGTCAAGTGAAGACAGTATGAAAATATTCACATATTTTATTCAAAGAAGTCCAACAAGAAGTTGGGTAAGTTTTTAGAAGTTATTAGAAACACAATGAAGTTAACTTGAATCCTGGATCCAGAAACATTAGGTCTGCCATATTATTATTATTTTTAAAAGGATCCGCCAACCTTTTCTTCATTTTTTTCTCCAAGATATTTGAACACCTACCATGAGACTGTCAGTAAGGAGCATAGGAAATGGTTAACACCCAACTTTTGATCCCTACTAATAAAGCAAGTCAGGTATCTTTTATGAATATTGCCTAGGGAGACAAACAAAAAACAACCCCCAACAATTTACAGAACAGTGTTAAGGCTTTGCTAAAATAGTCTAGACATGGAAACTCTAAGGCACATATTAGTACATTCACACTGCTGATAAGAGAGAAGCAGAGTACACATCCCCCCCCAAACCCCCACAAAAAACCCTACTAAAAAGCTAGCACTGCCCACTGACCTGTTGCTCATCAGGTGTTGATAAAAATACTATCTGCAGTATCAGGTTTTGTATTTTTTTAAAAAGCCCAGTTTATATAATTTTCCACCACTGTTCATTAAGACCAGTAGTTCCTTCAAACATGTCAGTATTTTTTAATTATTACAAAACCTTCTGGATTTATGAGTCTCTCACACACGACTGTCTTCTTTTATAGCATCTTCTGTGGTTTTGGGAGGTAGATTAACCACTTTGTTGGACTCCTTTTGTTTTTCAGCTTCATCAATATTGGTTTCTTCTTCTTTTCTTTCAGCAGCCTGCTTATCCAATGCCTTCTGCTCTTTTGCCACTAATCGGTAATTGATGCCCATCCCAATAAATAGGAAGATCCCAGAGAAAATAAGGATGATGCCACATGCCCAATAAGTGTATTTGTAGTCACCATATATATCGTTGAGTTTACCTAAAAGGCAAAAGCAGAGGAGGGAGGGGAATATGTTTTAAGGCTATTTTGTAATAGTGAATAATTAATGGTCACAAATGCTAATAATTAACTTCACTGCTAAAGAGTTTCCTTTCATTACCAGACTGATTCTAGATATCTGTATAACATAGGGATTCTCAAATACTGAATTTGTGTAACACACCCTACTGTCATGAAGCAAACTTACCAGCATGCTAGACGCTACTGGAAATTGCCCCTGGCATTATTTTAGTAAATTTTAAGAACCATCCTTCTCAAAACAGAATTGCCAAGGCACTGTCCACCTTCCATGCTATGTCAACCTACAGTTGCCACGTTAAACTGCAACCAGTACTGGTAATGTCTTTCTTCCCAGAAACTTTATGCATAAGACACTTTGCAGAATTCACATTTCCTCCTCCCCCCCCCCAAAAAAAAAGGCAAGGATCTCAACTCTTGAAGGGTAGAGGAGCTGGAAGAAAATAATAGCTGTCCATAAGGGACATTAATGTATCTGGGTAGGAACATTCCAACAGCAATATGCAAACATATTTCAAGAGACACAGTTATGTATATTGTGCATAACCATGCAATACTGGAAGGAATGCAAAGGACAACAGTAATGTTTTAATTAATTATCCTTCTTTTCAGAAAACAGTTGGTATGATCAGCAGAGAAATGACTGTAAAAATCAAAATTTGTTCTAACCTTCATGTTGACTTAATTCTATTTAGAAATAACCCCTTTCTCTTAGATTTATCTTTTACCACTGAGGCTACCAAATCCTGCAATGGTGATCAGAATGTGCCCATCAAAGCAGTGAAGTTTGTGGTTCTGTGGGTGCACAAATATGTACACAGGGCCAAGACAAGCTCAGTCTCTTTTCCAATACTATATAGTTAAAGGGCAATTTTTGCAAAATTATTGTTAGCAAAGCTCAATTGAGGAGAAAAGGTGATGTAGCAGCAGCTACTGCTGTAATTCAGTATCATCTATGTAGATAAAAGGGGCAACCCCTGAATAAGACCTGAAAAAAGATAACATATATTCGGTGGCTGCAGCTATCTTCATATCCAGAGGCTCATAACTCACAGTTTAAGAAATCCTAATATGAGGCATGATTATAAGCAGCATTATTTTTCTAACATTTAGATCAGATTCATAGATCATCAAAATGCCAATACAATCTCTTTTCTCCCCATCCCAAGGGTGAAATATTTTACCTAAAAGAGGTGGTCCCAAAAGGACTGGGCAACATTCCACGATAGTCACCAAACCAACGGCACTAGAGAATCGCTGAGTCCCAACTAAGTCCATCAGTGTTTCAAACAAGACAGAGCTCAGCCAGCCAAAAGCAAATCCAAAAAATCCAGCATAGATACAAAAGCCAGCATAACTAGTAGATAAAGGAGCCAAAAGGTGGCATACTCCATTGTAGATAATAGACACAGCAAAAAAATATTGGACTCTAGGTCTAATCCACTTAGTGTTTGCCACCAAACCCATGGATGGTCTGGCAACCATGTCTACAAAAGCCAGAATAGATAACAGTAAAGCTGAAGATTCTTTAGAGAAATTCTTGCTCTTTCCATAGTTGCTGAGAAACACTAATGGTGTAAATAGTCCAAAAAACATAAACACATTGCCAAACAGGTAAAGCAAGAAGCCACGATGTGTGAAGAGCGACAAATCCAAAAACTTGTTAATTGTTTGGAAGGCTGTAGTCTTTTGCTTTTTATTTTTGCCAGCAATAAGATCTGTATTAACATCTCCTCCTTCTTTTCTTGTCACTTTGCCCATCTCCTGCAATGCTTCCTTATTAATTTCTTTTTTCACTTGATCAGGCTTAGGTCCTATTGGTCTCATCAATGCCCCAGCTACACAGCAGTTCAACAAAAGGCCTCCAAGAATTAAAAAGCTCCCTCTCCATCCAAAAATACTGTAGAAATATTGGTTCAGAGGAGCCAGCGTAGACAGGAATACAGGGCTGCCAGCCATGGCTAATCCATTAGCCAAAGGACGCTTCTTATAGAAATACTTGCCAATCATGGTTAAAGCTGGGTTTAAATTAAATGCAAGGCCCAGACCTGGGAATAAAAATACAATTATATTAAAATTATTAACACATACAAATGCAGTCCTTACGAATCGTTTGTTCTAGCATCAGTTTATATTCTTATCAATACTGTGGCATGCACACTATATTCATCATATTAAGCTACTAAGTGATAGAAAGTAATACAATTCCCTTAACACATTCAAGACTTCGGGATACAGAATGCAAAACACACACACTAAATACTTAGGGATAGTTCAGTAACATCTGAAACATTCTTATATCAAAACTCTTTGTTTTCAATGTGCAAAATTCAATGACTTCAGAGAATTCTGGAATGAACTTAACTGTGTTGAACTTTTACTGGACTATGCTGTTTCCAGGCTGGTTTGGTCATTTCTGGTTATAAATGTCCTGATCAGAAGAATAACACATTGTGGAATACTAGCTCAGGAACACATCAAACTTTTCCCAGCTGGTTGAATGGGATGAGAGATATTGTGAATTAGCTTTTGACTAACATTCAAATGATGAATAATGATATCCTTCTCTGAAAAAAAAAATAGCCATGGAAATTCTAGGTCACCAGCTCAAGAGATTAGTCATCCTAGAAAGGAAGTATTGGCCTTTACTTCCAGATCAATTTCCAATAAAGAATTGCATTCTTGCTCTCTAAAAAACTTATCTACATTTATATATTCTCTTTGAAAGTTGTACAATTACATGTATCTACATTTTATAGATATGTTGACTTACCACCCACAACACCAACACAGAAGTACAACTCTTCCACAGTATTACAGAAAGAGGCAGCGACCAGACCACAGCCTGACAGGCAGCCCCCGGCAATCATGACTGGACGGCTGCCATATTTGTTCACCAGGATGCTGCTGATTGGGCCTAGAATAAATCATTATTCAGGCAATAGGTTACATCCATGTATTTTCCAATCTTTAGAGTAATACATGCAAAGTAAAACAGACTTTTGAAGACTATGAACACAGTATATAAGAAACAGAGAGCAAACATTGCAAAATTAGATATTTCCATTTAAAGCCCCTAAAAGTTGCTACTAAGATTATATCATAGCTTGTCTTCTGGTTAATCTAAATTGAAAAGTGGATGGTTTGACCTAAAGAGAAAATAATAATACATTTGAATAGGCTTGGGTATGGGTGTGGTGTGGGAGCTGTTTGCAAATGATTCTGATTTCCTTATATTTGGAATATTTTGGTTTATTTTTCTTTTCATTTTGATAAAACATCTTTGTTAACTCATCTAGAAGAGGTAATTACAACTGAGATGAGTAAAATAAAAAAGAACATTCCAAACTGTATTCTAATTTAGCCTAAATTATGTTTTATCAGTTGTACAATGAATATGTACTACTATGCTAACATAACAATACCAAAAGACCAAAGGGGGGTGGAGGAAATCAGGTGGAAATGTGCAAGCCAAGAACATACTCAAAAGTTTTAATCATTTAACTTTTAAATTCCTTCTGGTATGTTAACAGTTAAAATTAAATTTTGCAAATCTATCTACATAAAAGTATATGATGGTTTCTGTTTACAAATTATTTCTTAATGTATTGTGAATACTTCTGCTTTGGCATAATTTGTTTAGTGCACACATCTTATTAGCACTGGGAAGCCTTGGTGGGCCTCGGTTAGCTGGACTATGCAGTCCAGTATGGAAAACCAACAGTCACAGGAACACAGCACAACTGGTAAAGGGGACTGTTTCTCATCTGCAGTACAATGAGTGTTTGTGGGGAACCAAGGGCTAAATCACACACATTATTTGCTTGTTGCTATGATACTAGTTTTTTAAATGGTTGACTAATACATGAAAAATAGTATACAATTTAGCTTCGGGAGATATATCATACTTGTTTACTAGAACATTACATATGGAAGGCAGATGTTTTAATTTGGAAGACACAGATACAACTTCCAACTGAACAGATGTTACATTTAATTTGCATCACCAACAATAAAGGGTAACTGTTTAACAACTAGAGTGTTCTAGCATACAGCTAGGATCAAATATGGTTTCTAAAGTGTTTCATAATGTCAGTATTTATTTATTAATAAATGTAAAGACAGCCCTTACAACAATTCACTTAGTCACCGTTCAAAATTACAACAGCACTGAAAAAAGTTACATGACCATTTTTCAGACTTATGACCACTGCATGGTCATATGATTTAAATTCAGATGCTTGACAATTGGCTCACGTTTATGACGGTTGCAATGTTCCTGGGTCATATGATCACCTTTTGCAACCTTCTCACAAGCAAAGTCAATGGGGAAACCAGAGTCACTTAACAACCAGGTTACTAATTTAACAACTGCAGTGATTCACTTTTAAATGTGGCAAGAAAAGTCATAAAAAGGAGGAAAACTCACTTAAAAAATTTCTCCTTAGCAACATAAATTTTGAGGTCAATTGTGGTCATAAGTTGAGGACCACCTGTATATAGTCACATAACTCAAAAAATGTACCACTGGGCTACTAACATTGAGTTAAAATAGGCTAAAAATACAAAAATAAAAAGGGCGTTGGTACTTACCTGATACGCCCGTTCTCTTTGAGCTGTGAAGAGCATCCAGTAGTGGGAGGTGCTTCAGTCTCTGCACGTCTAGGCTGGGCTTAATTTCTGGAATGCTCCTCCTCCTCCACGGGACTCCTCCCCAGCGTTCCCATTTTGGCGAAGACAAGAGAATAAACACCACTCGCCCTGAACGCCTTAACAATTCGTTGGCCAAAACAGGACCCCACCAGACGGAAAAAAGGGGTGGGGCTGGATGCTCTTCACAGCTCAAAGAGAACGGGCGTATCAGGTAAGTACCAATGCCCTTACTCCTATGAGCTGTTCAGAGCATCCAGTAGTGGGACATACCAAAGCTTGGCCTGTCCTATGGGAGGGACTCTGTCTGGCTTGGAATTCCCTCCTGGTCCCCGTGGACCTGTTGCAGAATTCGTCTGCCAAAGGAGGCCTCAGCGGATGCAAACACATCTATTTTATAATGCCTAATGAAGGGCGATGGAGAGGCCCAGGTTGCGGCTCGACAAATATCAGTTATTGGTGCCTGCGTGGCCCATGCTGCCGATGTTGCAGCCCTCCTTGTTGAATGAGTTGTTATTCCCCTGGGCACCTGTAGTGATTGAGTCTGATACGTTTTCACTATCGCAGCCTGTAGCCAACGGCCTACTGGGGAGGAAGAGACCTTGCATCCCTGAGTGTTTGGCTGAAATGACACAAATAAAGCTTCCGTTTTCCGGAAAGTCGCTGTGCGGTGAATATATATTCGCAATGCTCGCCTCACATCAAGCCAATGCCATTGTAGTTCCAACCTTTTGAGATGGCCTGGGACAAAACTTAGGAAGTATCAGCTCTTGTGCCCTGTGAAACGCTGAATTAATTGTGGGTATAAACGTAGGATCAGGACAAAGGACCACCCCGTCAGAATGGAAGACACAAAGGTCTTTTCTGATCGACAAAGCTGCCAGTTCTGAAATACGACGAGCAAAAGTGATCGCTACAAGGAAAACTACTTTATACATCAGAAATTGGAGACTTGACAATTTCAAGGGTTCGAAAGGGTACTTAGTGAGTGCAACGAGGACTTTGTTAGGGTCCCAAGTGGGATAACGGTGAACCGCTGGCGGGTGTAAATTTGTGGCTCCTCGAAGGAAGCTCCGTATGCATGGGTGATGAGAAAGAGACAGTAGACCCTCAGAAGTGACAACCGATGCCAAAGCCGCCACCTGCCTTTTCAACGTATTAGGTGATAATCCCTTGTCAAGCCCCTCTTGTAGAAACTCTAGGATTTGAGCCATTGATGGGATCAGTTTGAGACTTAGTACACCATTTGCAGAAACTGGACCATGTGGCATTGTAGATACGAGTCATTGAGGGGCATCTGGCAGCTTGGATGGTAGTGATAACTCTGTTGGAAAACTTCGCTCTTCAGACGTCTCCGCTCAACCTGCAGACAGTCAGGTGCAACCATTGAGGGTCCGGATGTTGAAGGGGTCCCTGGGTTAGCAAAACCCTGTCCGACGGAATTCTCCATGGCGTTGATAAGGATAGACTGTGGAGGTCTGCAAACCCCGGCCGTCTGGGCCAGTAAGGAGCTATTAGCAGCAGCTCCGCCCTCTCGCCCAGCAGCTTCTGGATGACCTTGGGGATCAGAGGAAGTGGTGGGAATGTGTACAGAAGACCCTGGGGCCAACGGCAGCGGAGCGCATTGAAGTTCTCCGCTCCTTGCGAGGGGTACCTGGAAATGAATCTGGGGAGCTGAGAGTTGAGGAGGGAAGTGAACAAGTCTACCACCGGCTGCCCGAATCTCCTGACCGCCTCTTGAAACAGGGTCGGATGGAGGTGCCACTCCGATTGATCGATCGTGGCCCTGCTTAGCCAGTCTGCCTGTGTATTCGACAGGCCCGAAATGTGTTCTGCTCTGATGGAAAGTAGGTTGCTCTCTGCCCAGCAACACAAGCGCTCCGCTTTCCGCATGAGGTGTTTCGACTGTGTGCCCCCATTTGTTTATGTGAGCTTTGGCTGTTACGTTGTCGGTCAATATTAGTATGTGTTGATTGCGTACCTGTGGAAGGAAGCTGCGGAGAGCCAGGTGTACTGCTCGAAGCTCCAGCCAGTTTATGCTGCACGACTGTTCTATGGCGGACCAGTGGCCTTGGGTTGTGAGCAATTGAACATGAGCTCCCCATCCAAACAGGCTGGCATCGGTGGTGATGGTATGTGTGGCTCTTTGAAGAGGCAGCCTGTTGATGACTGGTTTGGTCCACCAGAGGAGAGATATGAGGACCTTTGATGGTACCTTGACCTTGTATTTGGAGTTGCTTCAGCCGGAGCGCTGGTACAGGAGCAGGAACCACTGGAGGGATCTAGTGTGGAGCCGGGCCCAAGGGATGATAGATATACATGAGATCATCTTGCCTAATAATTTTGATAGTTCAGCTAGGGACACCCTCTTAAGACCTCTGATCTCCTTAACCAATTGCTGAATGCTATTTAGTCTATGTGGTGACAGGTAAACTTTGCCTTCCATCGTATCTATGACTGCCCCCAGATGGATTAACCGAGTCGATGGTGTTAAATGACTTTTTTTCCAATTTATTGAGAACCCGTGTTGTTGTAGGTATTGTAATGTGTTCTGAGTTTCTCTGATTGCTTGATGATTGGAAGATGACAAAATTAAGATGTCATCAAGGTAACACTGGAGTCGTACTGGGATATCACGGAGATGAGCAGCTAGAGCTGCGAGAACCTTCGTGAAGGTCCTGGGGGCAGAAGCTAGTCCGAAAGGAAGGGCCACATATTCGAAATGGTGGTTGTTATTACAGAATCTCAGAAATTTATAGTGGGAAGGCCGAATAGCAATATGTAGGTACGCCTCCGTCAGATCTATAGACGTAAGGACATCACCTTTTCTGATGCCAAGTAAGATAGATTGCAGGGTGTGCATTTTAAACTTGCGATATACTAAGAAACGGTTGAGACGTTTCAGATCTAATATTGCTCTCCACCCACCCACCCACCCCCCAAACTTTTGGGAACAAAAAGATGTGAATAGAAACCCCGTCCTCGCTGGTTGGTGGCTACTGGTTGGATGGCTCGTATGTCCAGTAGATATTGGATAGCTGTTTCCATGAGATTACGTTTAACCAGATCTCTGGAGGGCATGACATGAAAAAATCTGGGGGCGTGGATTGAAACTCCAGTGCAAGGCCAAATCTGATCGTGTCTCTGACCCAGGAATCAGACGTTGAGTAGTCCTGCGAATAATTTAAGGTGTCCGCCAATGGGAGTCGGGTCCAGGGAGTTATCTGGGACGCCGAAAAGACCTGTTTCCTGCTCCTCGAAAGGATCTCTTGGATTGACCACCCCTTCTGCTCCTATGCCCGAAGTTGGACCTGTCTGGCTACCCTGGTCTGAATGATGGGGGTCTCTGGTATCTGGGTGAGAAGGGTCCCTGGTAAAAGGGACGAAAGGATCCCCTCCGAAAGGACTGAGGGTTTCTAGAATCTGACTTCTGAAAAAGGGAAGGTAGAATTTTCTTTTTGTTTCGGGTTTCAATTAGTAGCGGATCAAGGGAAGGGCCAAACAGTCTGTCTCCCACAATAGGAGATGAAGCCAGCTTGCATTTGTGCTTAAAGTCCGCTTGCCAATGTTTTAACCATAGTAAGCGTTGCGCTATGACATGTGAAGTAATGGCCCTGGCTGAAAACTTTACCACATGATAAGTTGCGTCAACTGAGAATTCAGCGGCTGCTATAAGTTTAGCAATACCTTGGTGCGCTCTAATGTTGGAATTAGTGATGTGTTCCCGTAAGAGGTGGAGCCATCTGAGAGAAAGGGTAAAGAAGGAGGCGGCCATGGCTGCTCTGATGGCCCACGCGACAGACTGATGGGCCCTGCATAGGGCTAGCTCGGCCCGTTTTTCGTCCGGCTTTAATGCCTCCAGCGCTTCACTGGGAATGGAGGAGGACGCTAATCCCACTATAGATTCATCTACCTCGGGAGTATTCAACAATTTTGAGAAATCAAGGGCCAAATTGAAATATTTCCTGTCATATCCAGTGGGGGCCGGGTACGACGCTGCAGATGCCCACTGTTTCTGTACCAGGTCCGAAAACATGGGAGGAACTAGGATCACCTCTGCCTCGATTACTGGTTGGTTGAAAATTAGATCTTCTGGTCCCTCTTCTGAAGGAGCTGGAGTGGTAGAAGGGGTTGACTTGTTCAAGCACGCAATGTTTTTTGGCTTAAACAAGAGAGATCTGAAAAGTTGTGGGCGGAATAAGCCTGTAAATACAGGTTGATCAGGAACAAGGCCCTCATCCTCAGACATCCCCCTTTCTAAGGGGTCCGCTTCTGACAGGGGCTCGCTGTCATGTATTGATCCTGATTCAATCTGTTCCATTTGATCAATTTGATCCACTTCTTCCTCCTCCTTCTCCTCCTCAGTCGGCCCTTGGAGGGGCACTTCCCCTTGTAAATGTACCTGGGTATAGTGTTGCTCTGACCTGGTCAACGACCTCAGCGATTGAGAATCATAATCAGCGGTTACAGGATGTTCCCTGGTCAGAACTGCGTGTTGAAGACCTGCTGCGATTCCCTGGCGGATTGCCAGCTCCATCCAGGCCTTCATCCTCTCTGGAACTTCCTCTGGAAGAATGTCGTCCTGTCGAAGACCGGCAGCCGTTGGAGTGAGTGTAGCTTCGGGAGCCCTTCGTGTGGTCGGTGTTCCAGGTAACTGGGCCTGTTGGCTTTGGGGAGCCAAGCTGCGCCTGGATGAGAGGGAGAGATAATCTAGGAGAGGAGGAGGGTGGGAAGAGGTAGACAGACCTGGACTGGAGGAGGGAAAGTCCTGTGAGACCCTGTGCGCCTCCCATGTGCACTTATCTATCTGCTTTTCTAATGCTTTATGGTGCTTGTTGGCATCCCTTTCTGAAGCTTTAGAATTTCCTTTAGCCTGCTTAGGTTTGTGCTGAGATTTGGCTTTGACTTTCAAGGATGACGTTTGAGAGCTGCTACCGTCTGCCATTTTGATTGAAGGAATTACAGTATGCTTGTTATTCAATGCAATACTGTGAAGGCGGTTGGCACGCCCAGGGGCCTGATCTAAGGACAGACCAGTTGCCCTGATGATGTTTTTATTACCTATCTATAATGAGTCGTATCTCAGTAATAATATTTTATTGATATTAAAGTATTATACCAAATAGATGATGATGATCATTATTGTTATATAATCACTAATATATATAGCTATATGTATATATCAACTAAATAGCACAAGGCTAAATGTTGAAAAACCAAACAGCCAAATTGAGAACATCTAAAGGCCCAAATTGATAAAGGTAGAGGCCTTCAACAGCTTCCCTGCACAGGCGGACACAGGCCTAGGTGCTCGCTGTTGTGTCGCTGGGTTGATTAGGCTGTGAGGGTTAAGCCAACAATTTAAATGTAGGAATAGCCTCAAATGTAGGGGAAAAAAAACAAGATGAGGATATAATGATCCCAAGTGTTCCTAAGAGAAACCTCTGCTCGGGACAGAAAGTACCTCACACAGCATGAAATGAAATACAGTCAGCGTGGCCACGAGGTCTTTGTAAGAAAAAATGGCCTCCGGCCGTTAACCTTTTGGCGCACTCCCCAGCAGCAAACTCCCGCCGTGTGAAGGAGTAGCCTCCGAGGGCTCTTCCTATAAGGCTAAACGGCAGGGAAGGGTGGAAGGCACTAAGCGTTTGAATCTTCCACCCCCAGGCGGCGTTCAGAGGGGGGAACGAAAGTGATATGACTCTGTTGTGAGCAAAGAGCTCACGCCACTGTTCAGATGAAAGAAACTCTGCGGCTATCTGTCGGAATGGCAGGGGTAGAAAGAGCATTTGTGGGGAGGGGACATGGAGCAGAGCCGAAGCCTCCCTCTGCTTTGGGGCGCGAATCAGCACTTCCCTGTAATGTGAGCGATCTCCGACTGCCTGATGTTAAAGAGCCAATGTCGAGAGATCGTAATGCGGTTAGAAGGCTAAAGAGTTCTAAAGACAAGCTGATCAATTTTCAAACCTGCTAGTAAAGAAATGAATTTTCCTGTTTCGGCCAAGGAAGAATCACAAGCACTGCCTATTCCTCACGAGGCTGAGCCAAAACTGGGGAACGCTGGGGAGGAGTCCCGTGGAGGAGGAGCGTTCCAGAAATTAAGCCCAGTCTACACGTGCAGAGACTGAAGCACCTCCCACTACTGGATGCTCTGAACAGCTCATAGGAGAAACAATATATAAGGCCAACAGTTATCTTCTATACCATTACAAAATGGCCCAACTGACGTGACTCCTGGCTCAATCCTTGAGCCAAATTTCCAAGATACTGAAAAAGGCCATAGGACTGGGGCCATATAAATGTCAGAGAGTGTGGTGTTCCAGGGAAAAGGCACTGCAACAAAGAAGGTCTAGCTTCCTGATTTTCCTAAAATGGCACTATTAATATAAGGAGCATATTGGATATTCTGAGACAAGCAAAAAAATAATCAGAGACAGATGTTCACACAAATAATCTAACCTTGTGCCATGATGGGCTTAATAGTTTGTAACCAGCATTGTTTTAGTATTACTTACTATTCAATTCAAAACTAGGTAATAGCTACTGTATAATAAAAGCTTAAATGAATTCTTACCTTACCTTACCTTTTATGGACAAATTGTATAGACCTTTAATTACCTCCCAAAAGTTTGGGACTGATTAATTTACATTCAATATTTAAAATATTTCTTTAAAGAGCTTAAATCTAAAATAAGGTGATTAAACGCCAACTGAGAAAAACATTCTACAAACTCTAGAGGTTATTTAAATGCAACTAGAAACACGTCCTGAATACTGACTTATATACTTTTAACCTGGACAATTATACATTTTTGTTTATGTGACATTTGACCAGGGAAGTCCCACCAATAGCAATCAAAAATATCCAAGAATTGTTCAAAAATTGGGGGGGAAACCCAGGTTATTCGTAAAGTTGAACAGATTTTTCAGTGTAAGATAAAATGAACACGGTTGGTCTTTATTTTTTACATTACTGACTCTATCTGTGTTGTGCAACTGATTATTTATGGGATGAATTTTCTAAACTATTAAAATCAAACAATGACAAGACTGTTAAGAGTTCATGTGCTTGTTGCCACCATGAAGCAGGAAAATATGCTGATTGCCAAAACAGTTGAATAAGGACAGAGACTGTTCTCTTCCAAAGAAAAAATTTATATGCAATGCAGCATGTTTACTTATTTTTGAGATATACATGCAAAGTAAAAACTGGCTGTTCACCATATTTCAGCAACAGTGAAGCTAAAAGTATTCAGGCCTGTTTTGAAAGCATGAAGTGTTATGTCTATTTAGGTTTTAAATTGCCTCAAGTCCTGTAAATAAATAGGACAAAAAAAATCATAAAAACAGATATATAAATGTCAGTTTTAACGGTCCATCTACACAGCATGATTGTATAGAGAGGCTTTGTGCATCCTTAATTTCCTTTAGGTCCTGGGTAAAACTTTATTATTAATTTATTATTCATTCAATTTAAATCACTAAAAAAGTAATAAAACAATGGCCCTGAGTTCAACACACTTTGAACATTATCAAAAACATATTTAATTTAGGTAATATTAATGGATTCTCATTTAGAATATAAGGGGAAAAATTAGAGTATATATTACCTTAAATAGTTATAGGACACACTATAACAAAAATGATAGCAAATGTGTTGATCACATATACTTCTACTCTAGTTAGAAAAAAAGTGTATAAATAAGCACATAATGTGATATTTCCTAGTACCAAAATTCTTTTCAAACTGTTATTTAATCTTGCTTACTTATTTACTATACGTTTCCCTGCAATTAGCAAAGCAGAGCACTTATTTTTCTTTCTTATTGTCGCAAATCATGCACTTATTTTTACTTAAATAAGTTGCCTAGATTATGTCAAAAAGGAAACCTTATAGAGACTTGCCCATCATGCAACCCATCAAGCAGCAGTACGATTCCTGATTATTATTATTTTTAAAAGGACCAAATTTGGAGCCACAATCCCTCATTCTAGCACTTCTGCTGTTAGGCAAGGAACAGCTGATTGATGTACATTTTTTGAGGCCCACAAGGATTTACAATTAGTGGCCCTTTCCCTTCAACAAGTTGTACATGCCTGCAGTAGACTACAAATTAAGAATGATTCAAATAATAATTTCTTGGAAAGGTATCATTTATATTTCTGCAAATTAAATAGGTTGGCTTATTTTTCCCCTTTAGATACTATAGGACTCTGCTCCTCCCCACTATCTGAGCAGACCCCTGGGAGCTCTGCCTCCAATATGAGGCTGAAATCGGCTGCTGTGCCGGACTAAGCTGAAGAACTAGCCTCGGTTCTCTTCCCACACAGTCACCGGATTTAATTTGCCCTGCCTGCCAAACTAGGTTGACCAGGGTGATTGGCTAAGATCGGATGGCCAAGCATTCAAAGGCTTGCATTCGCTGATCAAGTTTTAAACTCTTGTGGCCTCTGCTATTAAAGCATGTCGATCAGCTGTTTGTCAGGTTCTGGCAACTTTTTCCTTCTTTTAAATGGCCATGGCGGCTCTTCAGGAGCCCATCGATCGCAAATTCGGTATTAAGCTGACTTTAGGCAGCTCTCCCAACCAGTAGCTAATATAGCCGTTACCTACAGATCTATTAATAACACTTTTCTCCAATTAAAGCACAACATTATTATCAAAACTGCAGAGTAAGAATGAAATTCAATTGGTTTGCAAACTTACCCCCTGCATACATAACTGCCAACATAATAGAAGAGATCCAGGAAACTTTGCTGCTTGATGCATCAAAGATTATTTCTATCTCCTTAAAGAATACTGTAATGGATTTGGGAAACGCATACGAAAACCCAATAGAAATAAAGGCACCAACAACCACAGCCCAACCCCATCCTCCTTCAGGTGGCGTGTATCCAACTGGGCCTCCAATTGGTGGCGGCATTTTGTCTGATGCAATTCAATAGGTATTTAAAGATCTATAAAGAAAACAAGACAGTATTTCTTTTAGAAAATATGACAATAAGTATTTAGGGAAACATAGTTGAATTTTATCTCTAATACTGTTAAGACCATATTCTGTTAAAATCATACTGTTAAGACCATATGAATCACCAAGTTTTAGACAAGACTGGGATATAAAGTCATTATAAGAGTGAGTAAGACTAATTCTTCCTGGGGTTATGAATATCATTTCCTTCCTCTTTTTAAGCAGTTAAGAATATTTAGTATTGTCCCAACTCTAAACTGCATTTCAATTAATCTCAACTGGTTGTAAAAACAAATTACTTTAATAACTTTGAACAGCATAGTCAAAGTTCAGAAAATAAGTTGAAATACTGTGTATCTTTAAAATGCCAAGAATAGGATAATTGAACTTAACCTGTCTCAATGTCAATTGGGAAAGAAAGAGAAAGAAGGAAAAAGGGAGAGAGGGAGGGAAAGAGAGAAAGAGGGAGAAAGGCAGAAAGAGGGGGGAAGAGAGAAACAGGGAGAAAGGGAGGGAGGGAGAGGGAGAAAGGGAAAAAGAGAGAGAGGGAGGGAAAGAGAGAGGAAAAAGGGAGAAAGGGAAGGGGAGGGAAAGAGAGAGAGATAGATCCTGGTGTTTTGTTTTATGTGGGAAATGGGTCCAAATGACTCTGAGTATTTAAGGTTGCAGAAACAGGCAGCGAAGCTAAGTGCCTGGAATGACCCCATCCTGTCAGTGGAAGTCCAGGCTCTTCAGCAAGCGGCATGCTGAATTCATATTATTGGTCCATGGGATTTAAAATTATGACTGGTGGTATATATATTTAGTCTTCTAAGAAATATTAATATTGATACATTATCTAAACCTTTACATTGCAGTGAATGTTATTAGACTTCCCTAAAGCAAAGCTAAATAAAGTTAAGAGTACATACACATATTTCTAGCTCTGGGATTTTTGAGACTGGGGCAGAAGTTTTTTAAAAAGACTCTTTACAGTAAAAGGATGAGGATGATTGCTCTCTGCCTTCTTCAGTTTACAATCAGCTACCCTGTAGTCATCACCATAAATAAACTATTGTTATAGTTACAATAAACAGGTAAAAATAGTGCAGCAGCTGCACAATGTAAGAACTGTCCATTTCATTCTCCGCAACATTTAGCTGAAATAAAATCCACCCACTTAAGAACTCTTCCTAAAAAGGTAATCTGGATTTTGGAATGTCACATAAGTAGCATCTCTAATTTTATTTACTTAATGCTCAGGTCTTTCATATCAAATCATATGATAAAAAGTTTCCTTTCAAACAGTGAAGTAACATAGTAATTGATAATTCGTTTAATTTGAATACATTGATGATCTGTTAGGAATATTTCTCGCTTTCTCTATTAATCATAAGGTTTCTGCATTACTTAGAAGAAATCATTTTGAATTTCTGTACACCAATTACATTTCATTCTTCGGGTGAAGATGCTGATTATTGTCTCTGCTGAGCTTTAATCAGTCATTCTGATCAGCCATTTATTCTCATGGACAAAACAGTGACACAAGATAGCCACGACCAAATTCTGCTAATTCAGTAAAAAGAAAACAATTCCAGAGGCAGCACACTAATGTGACATGTATCCATAACTTGGCTTTTGAGTTCTGGAATTTGCAGCAATAGAGCACGCGGTCTCTAAGCACTAGATAAATTAGAATATCAGACATTGTGCAAACTGTGCACAAACTATGCAAACTGCTAGAATACCTATCAAGATTAGTTTTTGAACTAATCAATTTAAATTTAAATTAAATGACTACATATATTTTATACCAGACATATTTTTTTACTATGTTATAGCTTAATTGTTGGAAAAATTCCTATTCTTTTCAAATATAAAAGAAAAATAAAGGCCTATGCTTAATCAGCCTGATATACATACAAAGTTGCTTCAAAGTCAATTGTGCAATTTTCCACCTGACTGGAAAATATGCTGCTACATGTCAGACGTGCTTGGCAGTTGAATTTACAACCGTCAGCTATGTGTAGGAATTAAACATGTTATACATATACAGTATATTTATAGTAATTAACAGTGATTAATAAAAATGATGCAGCAAAAATCCTATTCATTGCTAGACTGAAAATTAGATGCCAGAGACAAGATATTGGCAGAGAAAGAAGGCTGAATGAATTCTATTCAGAGAAAGAGAAATACGTGATCTGGTGGCAGACTAAACAGCTCTTAATCAAAAGTTTTAAGGAAAAGCATAATTACATTTGTTCCTCATGTTAAATCATAGTTTAATTCAATGTGAAGGAATTATAACAAATTTTGGCAATTACCGTATATACTCGAGTATAAGTCGACCCGAATATAAGCCGAGGCACCTAATTTTATACAAAAAAACTGGGAAAACTTATTGACTCAAGTATAAGCCGAGGGTGGGAAATGCAGCAGCTACTGGTAAATTTCAAAAATAAAAATAATTAATTTGGGAAACGATCTCACTATCTCACGTCGCCTCGGGAAGGGAAAGGCAAAGCGCTTTTTGCCTTTCCTTCCCGGCTGGGGCTGTTGGGAGTCGCTGCCGCCTGCCTTTCCCTTCCCGGCTGGGGCTGTTGGGAGAAGCTGCCGCCGGCGCGACCCCAGTCCCGCCGGCCGGGAAGGGAAAGGCAAAGCGCTTTTTGCCTTCCCTTCCCGGATGGGGCTGTTGGGAGTCGCTGCCGCCGGCGCGCCCTGAGTCCGCCGCCTGGGAAGGGAAAGGCAAAGCGCTTTTTGCCTTTCCCTTCCCGGGTGGGGCTGTTGGGAGTCGCTATGCGGCCAGCGCGCCCCAGTCCGCCGCCTCGGGAAGGGAAAGGCAAAGCGCTTTTTGCCTTTCCTTCCCGGATGGGGCTGTTGGATGTCAGCGGAGCTTTGCCGCTGCTTCGTCCGGGGTCTCTGGGCAAACACATCCACCCGGCGGGCTTGTCGCCTCCGGCACGCAGCGCTGCCTCGGATTCCTGTCCGGTTGCCCCCTTTGAGGGCGATGGCAGTAAACTGTTCCCGTGCAGCGGCTGCTCCTCTGACATCCGCGGGCAGACAGGCGAACGCGGACCTTCTCCTCCAAGGGCGCCCGGCGCCTTTCTACCCACCCCCGGCCCGTCTCTTTCAAGCGGTGGCGACTGCGGGCGGGGGGTCGCCCTCGCGGGACACCGGTGGGCGCGGAAAGAGGGGCGGGCGGGAGAAGCTCCTCTCCCTGCCCCGCCCGGGGGTCTTCCCTTCTCCCAATACAGGGAGCTCCGCGGTGCTGGGCGGGCGCCAAAGACAACGCTTGGGGCTCAGTCGGAACCGTCCGGCGCGCCCGATCCGATGCTAGCGTGCGGCGGCGCGCAGCTTCGCTCCAGCGGCGGCCTTCAAGCCGTGGCCTTCCCTTCCCGAGGCGACGGGACTGGGGCCGCTCCGGCGGCAGCGACTCCCAACAGCCCCGGCCGGGAAGGGAAGGCAAAAAGCTCTTTGCCTTTTCCTTCCCGAGGCGGCGGGACTGAGGTCGCGCCGGCGGCAGCAACTCCCAACAGCCCCGGCCGGGAAGGGAAAGGCAAAAAGCTCTTTGCCTTTCCCTTCCCGAGGCGGCGGGACTGAGGTCGCGCCGGCGGCAGCGACTCCCAACAGCCCCGGCCGGGAAGGGAAGGCAAAAAGCGCTTTGCCTTTCCCTTCCCGAGGCGGCGGGACTGGGGCACGCGCCCGGCAGCAGCGACTCCACGCCATTTTTTTTTTAGAGGGAATCTGACTCGAGTATAAGCCGAGGGGATTTTTCAGCACAAAAATGGGCTGAAAAACTCGACTTATACTCGAGTATATACGGTACATATTTTACCCTTTCTCATCTAGGCTAAGAAGAGTTAGGATAATTTTGCTTCTGTTTAAGCCTGGTTTCTCTTTGTAATCTGAATAAATTGTCATTAATATTACAATGACACTTTAAAATAAACAAGTTTTAAAGTATGAGTGGATAAATGTAACTTGCATGCTAAACAAGCATGTGGTTTCTTTGATTTT
The DNA here is from genome assembly GCF_049901735.1 of Notechis scutatus. Classification (NCBI taxonomy): domain Eukaryota; kingdom Metazoa; phylum Chordata; class Lepidosauria; order Squamata; family Elapidae; genus Notechis; species Notechis scutatus. Next base: position 39,644,616 of record NC_142011.1, on the reverse strand, counting down.
GGCTTTTGCATGATGTAGTCCAGATTGCATTAAACTATGGCTTATTTTAAAAAATCTAGCAATTTTCAATAATTAAAGTTCAAGATAAAATGCAGAAACTTGCAGCATCACAAGAACTCTTGTTAATACTGTTTCCCCAAAAGTAAGATCTAACTTGAAAATAAGACCTAGCATGTTTTTACACATGCACCTAATATAAGCCCTACTCCTATTTATGAGCCTTCACAGCCAACCACCCACCCATTCCATCTGGTTGCTCATGGTGCCATCACCACCAGGCAAGGCAGAAGGATGTGGAACTGCCCCACATCGGCTTACCTCAGGATCCTGCAGCCAGGCCATCCACATCCCAACAACTACCTTGCCTCGAAGCAGCTCCAGCACCAATGTGTAGCAGGAGCCTAAATGGCCGCCAGCCCACCTCTCCTTGCTCGCGGCCGCAATAGAGCAGGGGTTAAGTGGTGTGTTGGTGCCCAGGCTGTGAGGCAAGGCAGGTGTCGAGGTGTGGATGGCCTGGGTGCAGGGTCCCTGAGGTGAGTCGGTGCAGGGCACGTGGGGCAAGTCTACTCCCCCCCCCACCTTGCCACTGCATCACCAGCATATTGCTTGGCTCCTGCTTCGTTGCAGCCATGGGCAAGCAGAATTTGGTCTCCCATACATGGGGGAAAAATAAGACACCCCATGAAAATAAACCCTAGTACTGGGCCCAAAAGAAAATAAGACACTTTTTTAGAGAAAATACAGGTGATAACTGATAGATGGATAAAAATGCCAAATCCAGTCTAAAAATTTGGCTGACAGAGTAACAAACCATAAGAAAAATACTTGAGGTCTGACTCTCAGTGACTAGGGACAGTTACTCCTAGAGTGTCACCTAAACAATTTTCGGTAGCATTTCTTTAATTTGTTTTAAATGGCAGATTCAAACAAAAATAATTATGCAGCAAATTTACATTGTGTAATTGTTCACTTTTTGTTGCTATCTGTTTATAACACTTAGGCATAAAACAGAATCAAAGAAAAGTTCACTCCCTGGCACTTCTTTCCTGGCAGTGGATTATCCTGAGGTGCATAATTCCACAAAATCTCATCTATTCATTCCATGACTCTTCACAAGTAATGCCAAGAATTGACTTGAATCCCAGCTCTGTTCTTCTCTCAGCTTTTCTCAAAAGGCTGAACAAAACCCTGGAATGCTACACTTGAAGGTTTAACCATACCTCCCTCACCCTTTAGAGTTTGAAAGTGTGATTCCATATGTGCCAATTAACTAAACCCAAGTGTTTGATAAGATTATGATAAAAGGTAGCATTATGATAAGAGGTAGCAATAGGAAATGCAAAGTTAATGCTTCACTTAAACTTAAGAGAAGCACAATCAAGTGAACTTTTTTTCCAGAATATAAGTGTAAATCAAAGGATGGTATAATAAATATTTATCATCAGTAAATTCTTTAATTTCCTTTTGAAGTCTTTTACTACAGGCAGTCCTCAACAATACGGCTTGTTATTTAGTGACCATCTGAAGTTATGGCGGACTGTGAATCACTGCCAATGAGTGTGATGCTAACAAATCAGTACTCCTGCAGAAGGTCTGAATTGTTTCTAATTTCCCAAAAAGCAACTGCCTGTCTAACGCAGCCTCAATAATACAGTTCGTACAATTGAGGCTGCACTAGATCAGTCGTTCAATAACCATATAATGTTGAACAAGTGGGACTTACAATTGGTTTGAGAAACTGCAGCTACTATAGCATCTCCGATGTCATATGATTGCAATTCAGGGGCTTGGAAATCAGTTTATAATTACAATGGTTGCAGCATCCCACAGTTATGGGATTGTTATTTCTGACCTTCTCTGCTGACTTTCCACAGGCAAAGCCAATGGGAATCCAGCAGGAGTTGCAAGTTACCCCCATTGCTTTTCTGCCTTCTTGCCCAAAACCCATCCATACTAGCCATCTCTCACCTACAGCCATTTGCTTCGGACTCCCATCTCTTCCCACATAGCAATCACATGGGATGCTTAGGACTCCTGAGATTTTTATTGCGAAGCAATGCAGTCATGTGACATTGTGCTTCATAAATGCACTGCCTGGTGATGGAAATTCTGGTCCCAATTCACGTCATAACCAGAGGATTATCTGCCTATGGTAGCTTACTTGCTGTCGGTGCCATATTTATGCTTTTATACCAAAGACATGTCAAGTTATGCCAGAGGTTGGTTAAATGGTCTCTGATATTGAATCTACAAAATCCATTGAACCTGGAAAATCCATGCACTGAAATTACTCTACAGTAGTCCTCAACTTACAACAGTTCATTTAGTGACTGTTTATTAAGTTACAATGGCAGTGAAAAAAGTGACTTACGACTGTTTTTCACACTTATGACCACTGCAGAATCCCCATGGTCATGTGATCAAAATTCAGATGCTCGGCAACTGATTCATGTTTATGCAGTGTACGAGGATCATGTGATCATCTTTTGCAACCCTGTAACAAGCAATATCAATGGATAATGCAGATTCACTTAACAACTGTTAATAACCAGTGATTCACTGCACAACTGTGCCAAGTTATAAAATGGGGCAAAACTCATTTAACTGTCTTACTTAGCAACAGATTTTTTGAGCTCAAATGTGATCATTTGTATTAGGTTGCCAATATAGCTATAAATAACTATGAAAAGAGCATGATATTCTGACATAGGATGTTATGGAAAATGCCATGAGTGTCACCTTCACAGAATGCACAATTTGAATTATCTCTGTGTTGAAAAGCTTATCTTGGTCATCACCTTGGATAGTGTTGAAAAATGTGGCCGCACAAAAGAGCAATCCTTTCAACCAGTGTCAGAAAGAATTGTTCCTCATTGCTATAGCTGTCCTGAAATTAGAAAAAGGACTTCACCTGCCTGTTTAACTGAGAAAATCACTGAATGTATGAAGCACTCTAACTGGAGCAGATACTGGTGACTTAAGCAGTTTGCTGTTGTGGTCAGGAACTAAAATGTATGCATTTTACCAATATGGATAGCTGTTTTCCCTTCTGTGTCTGATCTCCCTCTGAAGGTTCTTTGAACTGCCGTAATGATTTATATTTGTTACAACACTGTCTGTCCTGCAAGTCTACACTCTGACAGTGTTTTCCAGGCTGGTCACCGTCATAATTTCCAGATGGCTGACAGGCAGAATTGACTTGGAACAGGACCACGTTCCTGGCCCAAACCTGATTTGGAAATAAGCTGCCTGTCCTATTAGACTAGGTTCTGTGTTCATATGATCCCTGAGTGGCACTGTGACCAAACTGTCTATGCAGGCATTTGATAACTTAGCTTAGAATTGCCTATTATTGGAGGGACCACTATAGCATTCTATGGTGGAAGTGATACTAAATGCATGAATTCAGTGGTATGATCTTCATATCTCATAAGAATTTCTAGATTTTTTATGTAAATTTACTTTGATGTTTCAGTGAAGACTGAAGGAAGAGATAAATCTTAACCCTCATTTTTCTATTGGTCTATCTCTAGTGATCAGGAAAAATCCCAGTATGTTACAAATTGATATGTGCAATTTCTCATTTCTGGGTAAAATGATGAAACATTTTGTAGCTGGAATATCTATAGCTAGGTTACAACTGAACTAAATAAAAGGGGGAATCTAGTTTATTGTCCTAAGTCCTTCCTCATGTTTTACTGCAAAGTCAAGGCCCATTTACATTTCATATTTATTATCAAGAAGTGACAAATATTAATCAATTTATTCTAGTTTATTATACATTGTCATGCTACAAAGGGCAAAAGGTTATGTTTTATGATGTGTATTCTTTTTAATTACCGTATTTATCGGCGTATAACACGCACTTTTTTCCCCCTGAAAATAGGGGGCAAATGATGTATGCGTGTTATACGCCGATATAATGTTAAGAAGCCTTCGGTGAATGCTGCTGGGATCGGGGATCAAGGACACAAATGAAAGAAGGGGAGGGAGGAAGCAACCGAAGCCTGTCCTTCTCTCTGGGTCAGCTCTCTCAGTCGCTCTCTCGCTCCTCCACCAGCACAGGAAGAAACTGCTTCAAAGAGCGGGGGGCTTTTCCTGTCGCCGCAGCTTCCCTGAAGCGCCCGTTTCTCCCCACCCCACCCCGTCCGCCCGCCCGCCCGCAGTGCTCCGTTCTGCCTGCCTGCCTGCCTTCGTTAATGGTTGAATTGGAACAGCTTCGGCTGAGTAAAAGAGGCGAATAGTTATTATTCTCAGCCAAGCTGCTCCCAAACAACCAGAAACTAAGGCAGGCAGGCAGAATGGGACACTGTGGATTGAAGCGCGCGCGCGGGTGGGAGTGGGGGTGAAACGGGCGCTTCGGAATAGCTGCGGCGACAGGAAAAGCCCCCGCTTCTTTGAAGCAGTTTCTTCCTTGATGGTGGAGCAGCGAGAGAGCCAAGCCTCCTTCTCTTCTCTCCCCCGGTCCTTGCAAAAATTTTCTGCTTGAAACCGGTCCCTGGTACAAAAAAGGTTGGGGACCACTGATTTACCTTATAAGTGGTAATAATATTAATAAAAAAAAAGTTCTGAGCTACCCTTATTTTGCTTCAAAGTTTTTATTTAGAAATTTAATTTTTTTTCCTGAAATTTCCCTCTTAAAATGAAGATGCGTGTTATACGCCTGTGCGTGTTATACGCCGATAAATACGGTAAGTGATTGGTATTACTAATATATTTTGATTGTGTCAGGCAATGTTACTAGATCCTCTGAGAAGGGGCATTGGTCTTACCTGATACATTCTTCTCGGTGTGCTGAGAGAATCCAAAGAATGGGTTAACTCCACCTTTCTGCCCAGAGCCTGAGTCCTTTTAAACTTTGTAGCCACATCTCTCTTGGCTGTGTCCCAATTTTGAGGAAGATGTAGCAATTGACTGGATTACTAATCTTGTTGTCCACTCCTGGGCTCTGGACCAGACAGTCACTAGGATGGAGTTGGATTCTCTCTCAGCATACCGAGAATGAGCATCTCAGGTAAGACCAATGCCCCTTTTCCAGTGTGCTGACGAGAGAATCCAAAGAATGGGACGTACCAAAGCTGGCTTGTCCTAAGGGTGGGCCACAGTGTGGTCCCAAGTCTCCAGGTCTGTGTGCACTTTCTGGAGAAGGGGCATTGGTCTTACCTGAGATGCTTCTTCTGAGGATCCAGACAGCATGGAATGACTCTGGTCTACTTGCTCTATAGAGGAGTTATTTAAACTGAGGACACACCTCTTCCTTCTTAACGGTCCGCAGTTTTCGATAAGGTCAAAGCAATGCACATGGTTGGTGATGGCAAATTTCCACACGCACACCCACACCCCGGACCAGTCTTCAGGGTGGGGCTGGATCCCATCTCCACCCTCTGAGAAAGAGCATCTCAGGTAAGACCAACATCCCTTTTCTGAAAATTCTAAATCCAAGTCCATTCATCCGAAGAACATCTAGTTTGGGGAAAGCTGCTTTAACAGTAATGGCAGGATCTAAATGTATCTTATAAATTAAATAAAAAGTGTAAACATGCAGCATGTTTGGAGCAGCAAACGAACCGATTTGGGCCACATTATAAAGAATGCTGAAGTCACATGAATTAATTCTCTCACACTACCAAAATTACTGTAACATACGAAGTTATATCAATAATTAATTAAAATAGGATACAGAGAGTCAGTCTGGTCTGGTGGTTGAGGAACCCAGCTAGAAGCCACGTTAGCCATGAAAGCCAGCTGGGTGACCATGGCCAATCACTCTCTCAGCCTAGCTCACCTCACAGGGTGGTTGTTGTAGGAAAAACAGGAGAAGGAAGTTGTTCGTTGCCTTGACTTATTGTAAAAAATAGTAAAGGTGAGATACATATTAAATAAATCAATACAGAAACTAGTATTGTGCATTTGGAATTTATCCAAATCAAATACTGGTTTAAACTATTTAAATTTAATAGCATGGGATATAATAGAGAATATGTATCTCAAAAAATACATTTAAGGTATTGTAACAGAATTTCCAGTAAAAAGGTTAAAATAGAACATGAATAATGGGCGTTGGTTCTTACCTGATACGCCCCTTCTCGGCGAGCCGCGAGGAGCATCCAGAGACTGGGATATGCTTCCAGTCCTCTTCTGCAGGCTGAGCTTTAGATGAGGAAACGCTCCGCCCCTCACGTGACATCGCGGAGCGCCTCCCAGTTTTTGCGATAACGAGAAGAGAGGTTATTAATTCTTTCTAATCTACTATTGGCTCCTTGGCTGAAGAAAGAGTCCCCACCAGACGGAGAAATTAGGGTGGGGCTGGATGCTCTCCTCATGGCTCGCCGAGAAGGGGCGTATCAGGTAAGAACCAACGCCCATTCTCCTTCGAGCCGCTCGGAGCATCCAGAGACTGGGACATACCAAAGCTGGGCTGTCCTACGGGTGGGACTCCGTCTGGTCCGAAGGCCCCTCCGGATCACTGATGACCCTCTGTAAGACCCGTCGGCCAAAGGAGGCCTCCGCTGAGGCGTACGAATCTATTCTGTAATGTCTGATAAACGGGGACGGGAGGTCCAGGTGGCCGCCCGACAAATGTCGGCGATGGGGCTTGCGTGGCCCAGGCCGCCGAGGTGGCTGCACTTCTGGTGGAATGGGCGGTTATCCCACCCGGAGCGGGCAGAGAATGGGAAAGGTAGCACCTCGCGATAGTAGCCCTGATCCAGCGACTGATGGTGGAAGGAGAAACCTTAAGCCCCATTGACCTGGGTTGAAAGGATAGGAAGAGGGATTCCGACCTTCGCCAGATTGAGTGCGCTTAATATAAATACGCAAGGCCCTTCTAACATCTAGGGTGTGCCAGATGACCTCCCTGCCCTGGAGGGCCTGGGGCAGAAATTTGGTAAAATCAGTTCCTGTGACCTATGGAAGGGAGAGTTAACTTTGGGTAGAAAGGTAGGGTCGGGACGAAGGACCACCGGTCTGCGTGGAACACGCATAGATCGCTCCTGACTGACAGAGCTGCTAATTCCGAAACTCGACGAGCAGAAGTAATAGCTACTAGAAAAACTACCTTGAAAGTGAGAAACTGCGGGATGACTCCTCAAAGGCTCGAACGGGGACGTGTAAGAGAAACGAGGACCTTGTTGAGGTCCCATGTGGGGAACCTGTGAACGGTAGGAGGCACAGGTTGGAGGCGCCCTAAGGAAAGACCTAACCCTGGGGTGGTGAGAAAGGGAACCATAGTTATCACAGGAGACCACGGTTGAGAGAGCAGAAACTTGCTCGTCTCAGGGAGTTAGGTGCGAGCCCCTTGCGAAGACCCTCCTGAAGAAATTCCAGGATCTGTGCCACCGAGGGAGAGAGGGGATTAACCTGAGACCCGCTACACCACTTGCAGAACCCTTTCCAAGTGGCATCATAAATTGCAGTGGTGGAAGGACGCCTGGCGGCCAAAATAGTGTCTATGACTTGAGTTGAAAGTTTCTCAGAAGTCAGACGGATCCGCTCAACCTCCAGATGCTAACTGGAGCCATTGAGGCTCCGGATGCAGAAGGGCCCCTGAGAGAGGGAGACCTTGTCCGGGGATCCTCCATGGGGGCGCTACTGATAAGATGCGGAGATCCGCAAACCACGGTCGCCTGGGCCAATAGGGAGCCACCAGGAGAAGTTCTGCCCTCTCCTGAATGAGTTTTTGAACTACTCTGGGAACTAACGGGAGCGGAGGGAAGGCATATAGGAGCCCTGGGGGCCATGGGCAACGCAGAGCGTTGTGATTCTCCGATCTGTGAGACGGATACCGGGAGAAGAACCGTGGAAGCTGAGTGTTGGTCGGGAAGCGAAGAGGTCCACCACCGGAAGGCCGAATATTCTGGACGCTTCCTCGAAAAGGGATGGATGGAGCGCCATTCCGCCTGGTCCACCGTGGCCCTGCTCAGCCAGTCCGCCTGAGTATTGTCTACTCCGGAGATGTGTTCGGCTTTTAAGGATAGGAGGTTGATTCTGCCCAGCGGCAAAGGCGCTCGGCTTCCTCATTAGCTGGATGGACTGGGTGCCCCCTTGCCTGTTGATATGGGCCTTGGCCGTGACGTTGTCCGTGAGCACGAGAACGTGATGTTTGCGGATCTGAGGAAAGCTGCGCAGGGCCAGAAGGACGGCGTGAAGCTCTAGCCAATTGATGCTGCACCCTGCTCGGTCAGCGACCATTTGCCCTGTGCAGAGATCGAGTCGAGATGAGCGCCCCAACCGGATAGGCTTGCGTCCGTAGTGACGGTGAGTCGTTGAGGTTCCGCGAAGAGGTGGCCTCTGTTGATGGCGGGATTGGTCCACCAGAGAAGAGACGTGAGGACCCTTGGAGGGACCCTGACTTTGACCCTCGAGTTGCTTCTTCCGGATCGTTGGAACGGGAGCAGGAACCATTGAGGGATCTGCTGTGTAGACGGGCCCAGGGAATAATGGAGATGCATGATACCATTTTGCCCAACAATTTAGAGAGGTCCAACAAGGCCACCCTCCTTGAACGCCTGATCTGATTGACCAGGGCTTGAATGCTAAGGAACCTCTCCGGAGAGAGGAAAACTCTCTGTGACACCGAATCAATTATGGCCCCCAAGTGGTTAATTCGAGTAGAAGGGGTAAGTTGGCTCTTTTGCCAATTGACTAGAAAACCGTGTGCCCGTAAGGCGGAGAGGGTGACCCTGGTATCCCTGACTGCCTGGGATAAGGACGGGAGAGAATAAGAATATCGTCCAAGTAGCAGTGGAGGCGGACGGGAACGGTCCTGAGATGGGCGCCAGGGCCGCCAGGACCTTGGTGAAGGTCCGGGGGCCGAAGCCAGACCAAAGGGTAGGGCCACGTATTGATAATGAAGGTTATTATGGCAGAACCTGAGGAATTTGTAATGGGAGGGCCTGATTGGAATGTGGAGGTATGCCTCCGAAAGATCTATGGAAGATAGCCAGTCTCCCGCCTGGTGCCTAAGAGAATTGATTGCAAGGTGTGCATCTTGAATCTACGCTGGATGAGGTGACGGTTGAGCCGTTTCAAGTCTAGGATGGCTCTCCAACCCCAGAGTGTTTGGGCACCACAAAGAGATGGGAGTAAAACCCTTTCCCCTCTGGGCCGGAGGGACAGGTTGAATGGCCTGGATGTCAAGAAGATGATGGATGGCTGCATCCACTAGAGCCCGTTTGGAGGGATCCCTTGAGGAGGGGATGGGATGAAACAATCAGGGGGCGGACCTGAACTCCAGGGCGAGACCAAACCTGATTGTGTCCCTAACCCATGCATCGGAGGTGGAAATGTCCCATTGGGCGGCGAAGTGGCTGAGGCGGCCGCCAATGGGGAGGGAGGAAGAGGATCTACCTTCTACGGTAGGGCCTTCCTCCCGATCCCGAATGGTCTCTTGTAGCGCCACCGCGTCTGGTTCTGTCACCCGGGTCCGAGCGGTCCTGAGACCGGAAGGAAGGAGGTCTAGGTATCTGGGCGGGAAGGGGGTTGGTAGAAGGGGCGGGGAAGCTCCTCCGAAGGGCTGGGGGCCCCTGGTCTCCGATCTTCGAAAAAGGGAGGGCAAATACTTTCTCTTACTGCGGCCCTCGACCAGCAGTGGTTCCAAAGCTGGTCCAAATAGTTTGTCTCCTGTAATGGGAGCAGTGGCCAGCTTGACCTTATTCTTTACGTCCGCCTGCCAGTGTCTGAGCCATAGCATGCGGCGCAGCCGTAACGCGTGCGACGTGATGGCCCTGGAAGAAAATTTTACCGACTGGTAAGGGCGTCAGCCGAGAACTCGGCTGCAGCCACTAACCGCTATATCCTGGTGAGCTCTCAGATTGGAAGCAGGGATGTGGTCCTTGAGCTGACGAGCCAGCGGATGGAAGACCTGGTGAAAATGAGGCGGCCGTAGCCGATTTAATGGCCCAGGCGCCAGATAGGTGGGCCCTACGCAGCGCCAGCTCCGCCCGCCTGTCCTCAGGCTTTAAGGCCTCTAGGGCCTCACTAGGGGTAGAGGAAGAAGCTAGACCCACAATGGGGTCATCAACCTCCGGGATATTCAGAAGGTTAGACAGAGCCGCATCGAGATTGAAGAATCTCTTGTCTTGGCTAGATGGAGCAGGAGGTGTCCCTGAGGAGGTAAGTTGCTTTGCAACCAGATCTACGAAGATGGGAGGGGATGGATGACCTCGGCTTCCACCACTGGTTGGGTGAAAATGGAGTCTTCTGGGCCCTCTTGGACTGGGGGGTTCAGCAGGGGACTGGGGAAGAAGGCCAGATACATTCTTGGCCTTAAGGAGGAGGGACTTGAACATATGTGGTTTGAACAGTCCCCCAAAGGTGGGTTGTTCGGGGAAGGACCTCGTCCTCCGACATCTCCCCTCCATGATGTCAGCCTCTAAGAGGGGTTCACTATAGCGGGAGGATCCCATCCGGGAATCCTCTTCCTCCTCCCTGAAATCCCCAAAGTCCCCTTCCTCCTCCATCTGGGCCCCAACCGGTGGAGGGCTATCCTCTGAGAGTACCTGATCAGTTGGGGGACCGGTTGTGGAAGGGATCTGAGTGATAACGAATCGTGTTCAGAGGCTCGCGGAGAGAAGCCTGATCTGGACACGTGTTGTAGTGCCTCTGCTATGCCCTGGCGGATGGCTGATTCCATCCAAGCCTTGATGTGAGGTGGAACCTCGGAGGTAGAGGGTTCATCCTGGCGCAGACCAGCGGCTGTAGGTGTAAAGGTGGCTTCGGGGTCCGTCTAGTTGAGGTCCGGGGTCGGAAGACCCTGAAGCGAACTGCGCCTAGGTAGGGAAGAAGGGTCTGAGGGAGAGGTAGAGCAGAGGTAGAAGGGGTTGGATGGGGAGGTATAGACGGCTCCGAGCGGGACTCCCTTGAACGCCGGTCGAACTCTTTTTCTAACGCTTTGTGGCGCCTCAAGGCGTCACGTTGGGCGGCCTTGGAAGGTTCCTTGTCCTGTCTGGAGCCCTTAGGTTCCTTATCCTGCCTGCGCAAGTAGTGGGACTTTGCTTTAGCCTTCAAAGAAGGACGTTTAGAGGGATTGTCGTCTGCCATGTTAGGTAACAATACTAGCAAAGGCGGTTGGCTCGCCCAGAATAGGCCTGGATGAGGCCGGGTGAAGGTGGAGCTGGCCCTCTCCCCTTTTGGAATTTGTAGTGTACAGAGATAACGGTAAGGTATCTAAATAATATAGTATGTACAGGAAAAATAGATACTCTATTTGTAATTCCTTTGATTTCTTTTTGTTTGTTCTTTTTATCTTTTTCTCTTTTTTTTTTTTTTTTGTATCCAATATATATACAGGTTATCCGTAAATATCTATATATCTATGAAAAAAATTATTACTGTACAAAAACAGAAATTATTATTATTATTATTATTATTTTGCAAATATATTCCTTTTATTCTCGAACAGTAGCAGTAACTGGGTATCTCAGTACAGGCCGGATCAGTCAAATAAACGCCTGAGGCCTATGGTAGAAGAGAGAGGGCCTCTGGCAGCAGGCCTCCAGACAAGAGAAAACAAAACCGGAGGGGGCTGCAACTTCGCCCGAAACGGATCTGCGGGAGGCCAACTAAGATAAAAGAGCGAGCCAGGTAGAAAAAAATGGGCAGCAAAGCTTTGACCCAAGGCCTGGGGCTCTAATTCACCGCAGCTAGAACCAGAAAAAAAGGCGCCCAACCACGAGGCGGAGCCAAATGGCGACCTGCGAGCTGAACTGTCGGGACGCCGGGACGGAAAAGGAGGGCTTTGCCGGTCAGCTCGGCACGCCTAGGGCCTTAGGGGCAATAACCCTCCCGGTCGGTGTTTGGGGTGGGGGGAATCCAGCAGTAAAATGAAAGGAAAAACAACGCGTGCCACGAGGCAACGCGGAGGCAGCGATGCGATCTGATAAGGATGGGGGAAGCGCTAAATGCGCTGCAGCCCAGCAGCTTCCTCAGGGACGAGGGAAAATTTTCCCTTAAGTCCAGACCCTTTGCGTAGGAGGAGAAAGAAGGCAAACCTTATCAGAATGTGAAATAGGAAGGAAAACTGCGATCAGCCAAGGAGCTTCTAACACACAGCCTGACTCTTCGAGGCTGAGCAAAAGACTGGGGAGGCGGCCCGCGATGTCACGTGAGGGGCGGAGCGTTTCCTCATCTAAAGCTCAGCCTGCAAGAAGAGGACTCGGAAGCATATCCCAGTCTCTGGATGCTCCGAGCGGCTCGAAGGAGAAAGGCACTAATCATAGCATAAGGTTGTTTTGACCTTATAAAATTCCAGGCAGGTTGGAGCTGCACATACTTCCATCAGGAGACAATTCTGTGTGAATTTTGTTTTATTTTTAAAACAAAATTATTTTAAAGTTTGTCTACCTAAAGCTTGTATATTTGTATGAAAAATACATGTTAGTATGTCTCAAAAGCCATTATTTTGCTGTGTAATGGTAAAAATAATGTAGAATCATCCAGTGCTATCTCTTAAACTGTTTCTACTTATCTGCTATAATGATTGCATAGCTTGTTTTTAATTAGAACTGACAAGAGTTTATCTCTCAAGTAGTGGAATCAGCATATGGCATTCACATACTATTCTTTCAGACAAATGTCCTGTAGTTTACAAATGATAAAATAGTAGAATATCAACATATATTTAATCAACAAGCTATTTTTCTATCCAATAAGATCTAAATTTTAATAGTTCAAACTGAACACTAGTTCAGTTCATTATTTGACATAGGTTGCCAGTTCCAGGATTATCTATTTTTGGACATCGTAGAATTTATCAAGTCACTCATTTAATTGGTCATTCATTCATTTGAAATTAGCCTTTCCAATCAGCAAATTCTTTATGGAAATAGAATGCATAAAATGACATTTTGTCTCAAATTCAGAACGTTAGCAAATTAGTAGACCATCATCTAAATATAGTAGTTACTACATTGTAGGATATAGCCTAAATATTGTCAGCAATATACAATATGAGTATACTTAAATAATATGGATAGAAATGGATTTTAATAGCAGGCTTCAATATTGAATACAGAGATAATGATATGTCAAGCCTACACTGCAAAATAACTTACGAAACAAGGAACCTTGCTCACTTAATATGATTCTGTGATCTGGTCTTGTGCTATTACTTATTCACAAACATTCTTTACAACCCTCAAATAAATTAGCTTAGACACATGACATTGAGGAACAGGAAGCAAGCAGAACAGAAGCATACAACATGGAAATCTTGAGCAGAATTATGAAGAATTTTTAGAATACAGGTCCCAATTATCAGAATGCAGATCCCTACCCTGACCACTGTGTAGATTTGAATTTATGAAGGAGACAAAATTCAACATGTTTAAGTACTTAAGTTTAAGCATTCAGTGTATCTTTGCACACTGGCTCAGAAATGCACAACAGCAGTCCAAGTAGAACTGAAAATAACTTGTTGAGTTCTTTCTTCACTGTCCCAACATCTTTTCCAATGTACTGGCATTGCAAAGGAACTAATCAAAACATGCTCTTACATTTCCTGAACTGTCTTTCTAATCTAACTAATTATTATGGTATTCTTCTGCAATAGTGCTAATTATAAAAGACTCAAGTAGCTTTTCGAATTGATTCTCAAAATGTCAATTGCCAAAAGTATTTGCAAAGTTTGGGGAAAAAATTGCCAGAAAAGCAGCATGAGAATTAATCTCTCATTCGCTCTTCACCCCTTGCACTCATAATAGCCAAGAAAATGATGAAATATTCATGTATCTCCGACATGTTAAGTTATGTACACATTTTCTGTTTGGGAGTATACTTCCTGATTTTTTTCTTCCTTCAGAAAAGGAAGCATCTTAATATCGAGCAATGAACATTCCTTTATAAGCCTGATCCAAATTCTTACTTTCTAGTTAGTACTCTCTTATGTCTGATCACTATAGACATCTCATTAAAGTTTTCTGGCAATGTTCTGCATAGAACAGGGGTCCCCAACTTCCTCTCCATGGACTAGCATCGGGCCATGACATGCCAGCAACTGGGCCATGCAAACAAGCAAAGCCTATTTGCGGAATGCAAGCAGCAGGCAAAACCATGTCTGGTCTGCGGAAAAACCCTTCTCCACAGAAGGGTCCCTGGTGCCCAAAAGGTTGGGGGGGGGGGCAATGGCATAGAGTGAAACATTTTCTTCCACTAATGCACAGCTATCACAACTAAACTATTACAGGTAGTCCTTGCCTTCCAACAGTTTATTTAGTAAACATTTAAAGTTACAACAGCACTAAAAAAAAGTGACTTATGGCCATTTTTGACCATTGCACCATCCCCATGACCACATAACAAAAGCTGAGAAGTTATATGACAAAGAACATTGAAGTCAACATCCTTTTTAATAACAAACTTTAAATAATTTTGCCAAATATTGCAAAATTGCCAGGGTATTAAACTTTTCATGGTATTATCAACAGTAATGCAAATAAATCAGAAATAGTTTTATTTGAATACCTGCTGATATTTTACATACAAAAGCAAGTATACATCCCTTAAAGGATATGATTCAAAAATCCAAAGTAACATGCAATTCAGATTCAATCCTATATTGAGCTAGTTTGAATGAGCATGCCTCATTTCTAAAAGCTATACCTGATTTGCATATACTCTGTAATGTATATACATACATTAAATTTCTTTGAAGCAAACTTGGTATCTGACGATTTCATAGATACACCATTTAGTTTTCTTGAGAATTTATAGTTTGTCCGTTCTTTTTCCATTTTTCCCCCCAATTTTGACTACAGCCTTCAGATTTTCTGGTGGTTTCCAAGCCAAGCAGTAGCATAGTGTGCTAGGAGACTATTTAGCTTTCTAATATCAATCAAACCTGGCTACAAATTGCTACGTAACTGGGCCTTTACATGTAAACAAGTTCTGTTAAAATGTAGTTAAGTCTTCTAGGTAAACATGCAAAAAAAGGACTGGACTAGACTGGACTCAAGCTGAATTAAAAACCGAAACATTTTTTGGCAGAGGCACATTTGTAGCCACAAAATTATAAACAGTACTGGGAATGTAGTCGAAAGCTTATAAAAGCTAAGTAAAGTAAAGCTGCTTTTTTTTCTTTACCAGTTTCATCATTCCTTCCCAAAATATTGTCCATTTTAGATAAATGACACTAAATAGTGTAATCTAATGGTATAGATATCTGAAATTTGTAAAAATTGCCAGATGCAAGCATTATGCAATTTTAATACTTCAGTGCTTTCATATTTGAAAACTTTATTTCCTTTCTGTTCAACTAGAAATGGCATTGCTACTCCTCATATCTTCCAACATGTTCTTGATCATAGAAATTCATTAATGCATATGGAGAAAGAAAAATACATGCCATTTCTTAAGTGGCTTGAAGTCAGTGACGATTTACAATATGCAGTAGTTATTTTGTTGAACCAGCAAATTTCCAAATATAAGCCTCCACATAAGGAAATTTTACAATATTCAATTTTGTCAAACTATATAGTTTTCCTCCAATTAAATCCTCCACTCTTATAGAAAAAAAACCTAGTCAAGATTTTCTGAAAAAAAAAAAAAAACTTTTAAGTAAACATATTACGTGAATACAAAATACACTATCACATTTGTATATTTTTTAAAATAAGTACTGAAGATCTAAATATAGTCTATAATGACTATCATTCTAAAGAGTATCAAAATTTAACAGACAAAAAGCAATTTTATTCACTGCAATCCCAGCAACATTTTTGCAGTGACACTTTATTTGCAACTGATATCATTTTTATAGAAGAGCCTCAACTCAACTGTAGCCTCAACTAAGTCACACATGATAAGTGTTGGTTCTAAAAATAAACAAAGTCGTTAGATAATCATCATACCACAAAAGGGCACACCTGCATTAACAATAGACATGAAATACAATTCACAAAAACTTTCTTTTCTGAGTAAGACAAGGAAGAATGATAGAAGTGGAAACCCATTCTAATACTTAAAAGATTAACGTTCCCATACTATTGCAAATTTATTATCTTTTGCTACCTTGCTAAAAACATTTCAGAAACTAATAACATGGAAATCCTAGAAATACATAGTAGTTTCAATATACAGAACCAAGGCTTACATAGACTGGATTAGGCAAATTATCTACATATCTATTTTAGAAATCTATTTCAGTTCTTGCAATTCAAATATTAGTTTGTTGCAATGTACTCGGAAATGTAACTGAAAGTCTTAATTTGAAAAAAAAAAATCAGGAAGCTCAGAATGAAACGTTATGTATTCAGAGTTTTAACTAAAGAGCATATTTGGGATTAAAGAAAATAAAGGTGTAATTGATTCTATACTGGAGTTCATTTCAGCATCTTGTATATCAGCACCCTTTAAAGATCTTTGTTAAAAAAAAAAAAAAAAAAGACACAGTAAACAATAAGAGTTCTTTTCACCCATCTCTTTCGTAATACTTATGTCTTCCCCCAAGAAAAAGGCAGATATTTACTGCCATAAATTTTGTTTTTTTCCAAAATCAACGACACAATGAATTCAAAAAGCAATGTTTGTTCCAAATTTTGTGAACTATTCACGTACCTATTAAGAATTTCATTCACCCTTTATCGCAAGTACCATTATACTTCTACATTCCACACTATGTAAACACTAGCTAGACTTTAGTGCTGCTTCAAAACACACTGCTCATCAGCCGGATGGATACATTACTTCCATTTATTGTCTCCTATTACCTTAATGTTAATAAGATGACAGCAGCTCATTTAGCAAATTTCTGCAAGCACTTTAAATATGGATGTCTGCATTATCCATGAAATCTCTTAAGAGATGCATTGGAAGAACGGGATCCTAAAATACTTCAGAACAACATCCTAACACAAAACAATTCCAGTATAAAGAAAAACTGACAAAATCATCCGGCACTTCCCTTTATATGGGAAATGAATTATTTAAATATTAAGAGGCACACGTGCAAGCAAGGAAATCGCGGAGCCTGTAACTTAAGCGGCTTGCAAACCCACAAGGTTCGTGCACAGACGAACCCCATACAACAGAATTTCATTTTTGAAATGAGCATTCGTTCACCCCATAAATCCAAATCCTACTTTACACTCCCCCCCCACCTCCCTCCAACATGTACTGGATTTAAAAGCAGAAGACGGATCCGATCTTCCCCAGGCCCCCACAATTAGAATCGTTATTAGTTACATAAATAAGCAATCTACGATGAAGTGGCCCAAACCCAAATACCCAGCCATTAAAAAGCATCATTAAAGGAGTGAGTCCTCGTGGCACGATGGCCGCCCACCCCAGGCCTCCGCGTTGGCTGACCTTATTAGTAAATTGCCGGGGAAAAAGACAATTCGTTTATTTATTATTTATTTAAACGGCGGCGAAGGAGGTGAAACCGGCCTCCCACGGCCCTTGCCTGCATCCCCTCCCTTTCGGCCCTTTCCCCTTATTTCTCCATCTTCCTCCATCTCCCTTCATTGTTCTATTCTCCGGAGCGCCGGGGAAAGCCAAAAAGTCCCAAGTCTCTCATGGGAGAAATTCCCCACCGCCTTTGGGGATTTCTTCTGGTCCTCTGCCGCCACGTGGAGCTGAGCAGGCTCCTCCGGGCAATCTACTAGAAGAATCTGGGACTCTCCACGCAGCCGCCCGCTTGGCCGGCTAAACCGGCCAGCCAAGCCAAACCAAACCAAGCCATACCTGTTGCACGCAGCGACCCAGACACGCGGTGCTTCTTTCTGCCCCCTGGCCGCTCAACAGCCCGCGACTCTCAGGCGCTCCCGCCCCCTCACGTACTATAACGGGCCGAAGAGGGCGGAGCTCAGCCCTGAAAGGGCGGCCTTCGTTGGTCCCGGAGACTGAGGGAGGGTGAGGGGAGCAGCCGCTTCTCCTTCCTTCCCCCCCCCCCTCCTCTTTCTGCCCTGGGTTTGGGCTCCCATTGGAGAGAGGCGCCTCGGAGGAGACGCGGGAAACGAGCTTTTCAAGATGCCAAGGAGGACGGCGCTTTCCGCACGTAGCTCTGGGGGCGAGAGGATTTGGAGATCCTTCGGTCAGAAGCAGAGAGCCGGGCTGTCTAAGATGAGGAGGGGTGGGGGACTCCCTACTTTTTTTCCCCGTGTCACTCTTGGCAGCACCCAAGGACAAATATACTTCCAAATTACTTTGCACAGGACCCGTGTTTCGTTAAGTGCTGACCTCCGCCTCAACGCTTACACAGCGTTTTATGGTTTCCTCAGAATCACCTTTAGCACTCAAAAAACAGGTCCCGCGGAATATCCTGACTCAGAATAAACTGCCACTCCTTGACCTTTACAACTTGGCAAATAGTTTCTTTCAAATTAAGATGCATTACTCTTTCCTGCTGCAAAAAGTAAAGCATTAAGGGGAAAAAAATTCTTGGCCTAAATGTGCAGAAATTGTGGCCTCTGTATACAAAATCCACGTTTTTCTTAAGAAAACAGGAACAATGCCAAATTTTATTTCTGTGGAACAAAACTTAGGAACAGAGTGGTCTTTGCCTCTGTAATAACCATGTTTATGGCTGTTCTATTAGCGTAAGGATAATGGGTATGAGATTTGATTTTTTAAATTATGCATTCTGTCTTTTTTTTTAAGTCTATTCCTGCCTAAATACAACATTTACAAAGACAACTGTCTGAATATAGGTGATGTGTTTCATGCCTGGTGATTTCAGCAACAGTCCATGTATTTTTATTAGCAGGAAGGGGTTGCACCTATGGTAGTTTCTTCAGTCTCAGAAAAACTGAAATCAAATGAACAACTTACTCTGATCTTTTTTCAACTATGTGGTTTGTGGTCGTCTATCTTATAGAGGTAGAAGTAATACCGTATGTTTGTATTGTATTGTTCTGATACAACTACCTTGTTTACAGTTTTATTGACAGCAACAACTCTTATGGGAAAAGAAAAGATCCCAGTAACACCTGTTATCTATCTTTCTATCCATCCATCCATCCATCTATCTATCTTGTTGTTCTGAGCCCTGAGCTTGGCAATTTGTAAACATTACATCACCATTCTGAGAGACATCTCCAGTGCACTTTGAATTGTGTTCGTCTCTGTCTGTCTTGCCTGTCTCTAAACAGTAACATTTATTTATATTTCATATTTCTTAACCACCAATCTGAGAGAGGAGCTCTGGGTGGTGTACAATATAATCAGTAAAATTAATATTAAAATCAGAATTTAAGATTAAAAAGTTTTAAAGTTATAAAAATTACATAAAATGTCAAGTGGTGAAAGATTTCATGATGGGGGGGTTAGCAGTTAATATAGGCAGAGGGAGTCATTTTGGGCGGGCCAACCCCACAGTTGTTAGCCTTAGTAGGCACATACAAGGCACATAGGCAAGTTTTGATGCTTTGTTAAGGGCTTTCCTCACATCTGGGGCCAGGATATTCCATAAAGTGCAGGCAGTGGTAGAGAAGGCTCTCTTCCTAGACCCCCACCAGACAGGGTCTGCAGAATATCTCCCCCCTGCCAGAATAAGTAGGATAGGCTGCTGTGATAGGGCAAAGTCAGTTCTATAGCTGGCCTGGTGCTATGCCATGTAGGACTTTATAGGTGATGACTAACACCTATAAATTGTGCCTGGAAGCAAACTAGAACCCTCCACGGTTAGCAGAGCGAAGATGTTATATGTACCGTTCTTTAGGCAGCCAATATGGCTTGAGCAGCTGCTTCTGCATACTTTTCAACAGCCTCATGTAGGGTGCATTGCAATAGTCCAATCAGGAGATGTTTTTACACATCTTCACATTTCATACATTTAACAATATACCGTATTGATTTAAAACAAAACAAAATGTTTCAATTTTTATTTATTTGTTATATTTAATTCAACCTTTTCTCTAGGAACTCAAGGCAGCAGGCATAGTATTATCACCTTCATTTTTTATCATGAACCACTTACGGAGATATATTAGACTAATTCTGACAGCGAACATTTATCTGAAAAGATGCAGACAATATATACACTGCCTAGAGTCGCTTGTTGTGAGATGGGTGGCCATATAAATAAGGCAGACATATAGATATGAGAAAATATTAAGATTAAAGAAAAAGGAAATTCTCTTAATATTGTATGGCTGTTAGTACCACAATTGCATCATTTCTCTAGAGTCTATGGAATATGATTGCCATCTGCAAGTTCTAGCATCTCTATTAGGAAAGCTTACATCAGAGTCAAGTCTTAAAACTCTTCCAAAAAGCCATGAGAGTGGGCCACCAATATTGTGTTCAATGGGCCTTACGAATAGATAAAAATGCCTGTAATAAACTCCAGAATGCCAGATTCATAAGTGAAATAGCTGATGTTTGTATGATTTTATTGTAGAACAGGATTCATGATTTCATTATCAAAAATATTGTCAAAAAAGTTAATGTTAAAAAAGTTAAGCTGAAATGTATGGAACTATTCCTGGCTTTTAAAAATAGACTGTGTCTATACTGTATATAAGTCAATCAATTTTACTAGCAGTGCATATTAATGGAAAATACATTTATAAATCTGCATGTGAAGTAGACATTATGTATGTTACATTAAATCACTCCAAAAGTATAAATTGATTTGTAAATGCTTCCCTCATTGCTTTATCATTCTCATTTTATCAGATCTTTTAACCTGCTAATTATATATAATGTGTATATTCTCTATATCTATATTTATATAGATTGACAGACAGAAACAACTTGATAAAGGGTTCCCATGAACTGATAGGCTGCTACTGATAATTCAATTTACGATATTCATATCATATGCATAATTGTACTACTGGATATCTTCCAGCTACTTTTGACACTTCAGATATTGCAAACTTGGATGGAAGTCTCACTGAACTCTCATAGTCATTCATAAAGTTACTATACAGTGAACATTTGTTTACATCCTTGAAAAGCTAAGCATTTACGTTCAAATAATCTATTTTCAAGCTCAGGAACAGTACAAAGTGGTCATATGCTTTCCTCTAAATTAATGATTAAAAGAATATTTTTTCTTAGTTCACTTGTCATTGTAACCTGAAATTAGTTAAGACAGATTCACTTTTCCTTTTCCAAGAACAAATGTTTAATATCTAGTGTTTTGCTCTAGGTAGAAAGAAAGATGAAACAAAGCTGTTAAGTTGTGGCAGTAAACAGATTTCCTGTCAGATCAAAGGGAAAAATAATTTTTTGCAGTAGGACTGAGCACTCCAAGTACGCTTGATAAATGTTAAGGCACTTAACGATGCTGAAAACAAACCCAAAACCTTATGCATTGAACAATATCATAATTCTGATCTATGGGTTTATTTATTTATTGACCTTTCAGCTAATATTGACTTTTGGTGACTGCTTGGGCATCTTTTTTTGGCAAGATTTTTGGAAGTGGTTTGCCACTGCCTCCTTCCCAGGGCTGAAAGAGAATAACTGGCCGAAAGTCAGCCAGCTTGCTTCATGCCTAAAGCAAGATGAGGATTCATGCTCTCCTGCTTTCTAGCCTTATGCCTTATTACTACTACTACAATAACTACTATATCAAACTAGTTCTCAATCTATTGATTAGAGCTATTTTATTCTTAAAACAACAGTAAATGTAGACTTTAAATGTGATAATGCTATGACCAGTAGATCTGAAATCACATCATTTTTGGGAGTTTTCTCACTTTACATGAGGTGCTGCTGTCTATGCCTCAAGAAAAAGCAAATCTAAATAACAGAAATACAGATGGTCTTTGTTTAATGACTATTTGTTCAGTGATCATACACACTTACTACAGCACTGAACAAGTGATCTTTATAACCAGACCTCATACTTAGGATGTTGTAGCTTCCTACAGTCATGTCACACTGCTACTTTCTGTGCCAAGTTCCCATAAGCAATGCCAATGGGGAAGCTGACAGGAAGTTGTGGTCACATGAAGTCCTCGATTAATGACCCATGTGGTCTTTGTTTAATCATAGCAACTGAGACTGCTAGCATTGCTATTGCTAAGTGACATAGTCACATTGTTTGTCAACTTAACATTCTCTTCACTTAATGAAGCAGTTTTCGGTACCAATTAGATTCAACAAGCAAGGATCACTTGTATATTTAGAAAACAATGGAACATTATTCAAATATTTTACATAATTATTTAAGATTCCGATAAAATTTTCAGCAATAGTGCGTAGCTAACATTTGAGCTGAAAACTAAATAATTCATTCAAAATGTACTTTCATAAATTGAAATTTAACTCTTAAAAAAGTGTTCTGCTTTTGGAAATGTGTTAATTTATCAGCTATAAATAGTCAGGAAGTTGGTCGTAAATTTAATGTCAATACTTTGGGGACTGTCTTTTTTTGACAATGTTTTAATTACTTCAATTAACAATCCCCTGTATTTGGTTTCCTTTTCTTTTTGCAAGTTCTAAATAATTCAAAAAGGCATATTCCTCCAGTTCAGAATGAAAAAACAAAAGAAAAATAGATTCATTCATTAAAGATTAGTTCTACCCTATCAGTTAAGCTTCCAACAAGATAAGTCTAGGTAATTGATAGTTTAAAAAAGACTTTGCCTATTTCTGAGTTCAATGTTTGAAAATTCTGGATTTTAATGTTAATAAGAGTAGAGAAGTGGGCACTTATTTTTTAAAATGATCAGTTAAACACAGTAGTGGTTAAAAGTTTGTGAACTCTTGAGTTATCTATATGTCTGCATAAACATAACATATGTGATCTGTTCTCCATACAAGTTGTAAATTAAATAAAGAGAATCCAATTAAACAAATGAGTAAAAAGCATTGTACTTGTTAATTGGTTTATCAAGGAAAATTATTCAAAGCTACATATTCAAAGCACATTGTATTTCTGTAGGCACTCCAGCTGCTCTAAGTTCTTTCCCTATCATGTGCCTGTACTTTACCTGCTAACACATATGGAGTTTGATTTGGATTTGAAGTTAATATTTGTTTCTTCATTAGGCAGAATCTTTCAACATTCATGTTCTTATTAGATAAGTAAATTCATTATCTCAGTGCAGTAGCCATTAAAGGTAAATTAAGATAAGAATTCCTTTTTTTGAACTTGTCATTAGAAAGAATGCAGTGAAGAAGAAAACCAGTGCACTTTTTTTGTACCTGTCATTTGTCAGCATTAACCCTTCCCCCAAAGTAATTGGGCAAGATGATTTTATTCAGTCAAAAACGTAGAAACAAATCAATGTTCGTGCCATTCAAACTCTGGAACTGCTGTACAGGGAAAGCAGTTTTTTTAATGATTCCAAGTAATGCATTTGAGCATTGATTAAAAGCAGATGAAAATAGATCAAACTATTCCAAACATAAAAAAATAACAATCTTAAATAAGCTAGTTTGGCTTCTAAACTAAGTGCTTCTAAACTCAATTGCACTTATTTAACTGAATATAATAGGGCTATTAAATGCATTCATTTATGTTAATAAGACTTCTTCTTTGTTCAGAAATCCAAAATTAGAAAAAATATTTTTATTCCTTTAAATAAAGCACCAAGCTTTTATTTTTCTATTGTGTTTTCTTCATTCTATCAGTTTCACAGACATTTATTTGTTTAAGAGGAAGCCAGTCATTGCAAAGATCTTATCACAAATGGCTCTTAACTGAAAGTATCAACATACTTCTGTCTCCAGGTTTGTTTGTTTTTTTCATCAGCTACCTTTATACCATTGCTTGTTAGTTAGACTCAAAGAAGGATTTTTACTGCCATCATGCTGATAAGGTTTAATACCCAAAGGACAATTGAAATATAATCATTGAAATATTTTTCATGCACTGTAATTTGACAGGTAAAATACAGGTTGAAAAAAAAGTATGTCAGAAACAGCAAGTTCAAAGAAATTCTTTTGAAGTGCCCAGTTGAAGGAAGTATGCCTCATTTTAATTTTTTCCTTTCCTTTTTATTTTTGCATGCCGGTTCAAGAGGAAACCAGAGGACTGAGATAGTATGAATGTATAAAATGCACGTTTACCCTCATGCATACTTATTAATAAAGAAAATTAATTCTAAGGAGTTTATTTTAAATTATTCCATCTATGGCTTTGCTGTATATGCATTTTCTTTGTAATTTATTGTATTGTGGCTTGGGATACTTCAAAGTTTGACACACACACACACACACACACACACACACACACACACACACACCTTAGCTATATACAGTAGGTACAAATATTTCATTGGAGAATATATCATGATTCAAGCTCTCACTTATGACAGGAATTCATCTACTTTTGTTATAGTATTGTGTTTTGAGAAAATGTGTTTAATACAGGGGTGTCAAATTCACATCATCACGGTATCATCAGGTGACATGAGGACTTTTTTTCCCTTTCACTAAACTGGGCATGGCCAGCGCGTGATGCATCCGTCCCATGGGCCAGGAATTTGACAGCCCTGGTTTAATAGATAAATTAGCTATTCCAAAGAGAATATTTTTGTCATATCATAGGTTTATACCATCAAGAATATGAACAGGTTTACTATTCAGTAACTACCTTTGACTTGTCCTCACTGAAACTTTGAATTACAATATTTTTTACATAAAATATCTGCAGATTTGTTTTTGCTCAATTCAGAAGAGCTATGTTAATTATTTCAAAGATAATGAGTCCTATTTTATATTAAAATATGCTGACCTTGAATTTTCAAGTTATTAAAAATCCTGATTTGTAAATGATAGTTATCCCACATGTTCCAATATTACAATAGTATTACAATAATTGGTACTTTGCCTTCTTCCTTTACTTATGTTTACAAAGGAAATGCCCACTTGAGTAAGACCCTGTGATTTTGCCAACTTTTATCTTTCCCCACAAGAGTGGGTGGTTTTTTGTTTTGTTTTTTTGCTTTATTCAGAGGGCAGGCAATGTGTATTAATATCAAGGTTGGCAGTGGGGATACAGATAATATACAACAGCAAGTATGTGATGTGACAGAACTCTACATGGGGCTTTCATTGTTTATAGGGAAACAAGGAAAAGCCCTGTGGATGTTATAGATCTATGGACCAAAACCACTAGTGTGAATATAATTCAAGGATGTTTCAACAAGATTCGTCCATGAGATTATTTGAAGAATCCCCAAAATATAAAAACATTACAGTGGGATTGGTGTTTAATGTTTTGTGATTAGTTTGAGCTCTGCCCTAAACACAGAAAATTTAGTCAAAGAACACTCTGGGTTGTTTTTTTTAATGTGAATAGTAGCAGAGCTGGGAAAATTAGAGATACAGCTGAAGATATGAATAATGAATAGTAACTGGTTGAGCAAATAACCAATTATGGTACTTAAGAGTCAAGTCAAATAAATTTATTACTGTCAAAGACCAGAGGCTGGTACTTAAGAATGAATTGTTTCTAAGTTCTAAGATGTACCCTTGATTTTCCTAGTAGAAATCACTAAAGAAACTAATCTCTGTATTGAAACAGTCATGTAGAAACATATTTTGTCTTCCTATTCAGGTATATTTCAAAACTATTGTAAGTGCTTTGAAAAGTCTGCTCAGAAGTGATAAATTCAGAATAACTTACTTACTCTTTTAGTTTGAAAACAAAAAGCATCAATCAGATCTCAGAAAGGTGTCCAAATACTTGTTGTATTCTGGGTCAATTCTTCAGTGTGATGCTTCCTTTCTTATCCTTGGATTAGAGCATAGAGCCTCGACCCTACTAAGGTAATATTTTCAGAGAAGAGAAACCAAATGTTAGCTGTAAAAGACAGTAAGGATTATACGTACAATTAGCTATTATACAGGTAATATTTTCCTGATTCTATTGTGAAAATTATTTTAACAAGAATATGAATGGTTCTTTAATGTGGAATAAATTAATTTATATGTCTATTGATGGCATCATATGTCTTTTATAAACTATAAGCCAATTATAAAAATAAGCAGTTATATTTTATATCTATTATTTCCTATTTTTTCTACTTTGGGGCGGGGTGTCTTCTAGACTAGGAACAAAAAGATCCAGATTCTAGCGTTCCCTTTATCATAGAAATGTTGGGCAGTCATGCCCTCTTAGCCCTAATTAGTGTGAGACCCTGCAACAAATTGGATGATAACACCTCTTCCATCATGTTTTGCCAGCTTCGCCTTAAGAGGTAGGTGAGGTCAATGCAAAGACAAATGGATCCTGCAACACTAAAAAATACAATGTTTTACATTTAAATCCCATTTTTCTTCTGTAAATTGAAATGGACTTCAACTCTCCTGATTCCCAGTTCCATTATTATGCATCTATTTGTACCAAATAACCAAACTTGTAATGGTTTTTTTAAAGATGTTTTAAATAAAATATTCAAATCCTGTGCTTGTTTCTTGACTCTAACTTTGTTACTCCATTTTTCTAATTTTCTAGATTGCTGGTTTTCAGGAATTGTGCCTTCCAAGAGCTTTGTTGCATGCAGTGTTCTATTCTTTTGTTTAATTCATTCTTCAGTTTCAGCTGATAGTAGTTTATTAAACTTTAATAGTTTATTTATTAAACTTGTATGCCATCAATGATTCTGGGTAGCTCACAGGATTGAAATAGATGTGGCCATCTTTGTCTATGCAAGGAAACTAATTGAGAATAGATACAAGCAATGTCAGTTGAATGAGAGACAACCAGCAATATTAGACTTGTGGTTTAGATTAGAAAGTTGGGAAAAATGGGGGCATAGGATTATCTTTACTCATCATTTTACCATTATATTGTTGTTTCATAATGTTTTTAAACATTATAATCTCCATCCTCTGTTAGAAAAATTATGTACGAGACAGAATTTTTTTCTAAAATGCAGTAACTTCTTCCTGATTCAGTAGCAAACAGACTTTCAGATTCAGTCTTCCTGTTTATATAGAAAAACTCTGGGACATTTTTCCTAAGGTTTTATGTAGCCATACTTAAAATAATCCTTTATAAACAGAAAGTAAAGGTACACTTTTACCTTGCCACTGATTTTCCCTAGGATCCATGCAAACTTCAGTTATTGCTTTGTTATGTGCAACAGAATGTGTTTCCCTTTATCTGTCCTTTACTATCACTGATAAACAGAACAATTCAAGCAGCTTCACTAGGCAGGATGTAATTAAGTACTTAAAGTCAGCAACAAACAAGTTACTGGGAAAACAAAAGTAGTGCAGAATCGTGTAGGCAGTCAGGAAAAGCAAAGGAATATATTGCTGGAAGACAGTTGTTGATGGGGTAATTGTAAAATAAAAGTCTGTAATATTCCTCAATTTCCTGGATTTAAGCCTAGTGTAATTAGGATCAATTAATGCTAAAGATTTTGGAAATTCAGTCATAAAGTGCATAGTCTTCACATCTTTTTATTTGTAAAAAATGTCAGTTCAAACTTAGAATAATTCACCATGCTAACACAATAAATGAAATCACTACTATACTTAACATTAACTGATGCTCTTCACCCCTGCCTTATTGGTCTTAATTGCTACTTGTAGGTTGGTTGGTTTTCTTATGGTTAAATCTTAATCTTACTTTCTGCTAAACTAAATCTGGAATTGAAAACAATAGTTAATTGATTGGTAAGGCTCGTATTTTTTTAAAAAATGTATTTTGATGATAGTACTACAGATTAACATTTATAAATAGATACTGCATTCTCTTCCTCACTTCTAAAATAAGATTTGGAAAAATTATTTAAATCTCATTATGAAGAAGATTGAACACAGCTTAGGATGTATTGTGCTTATCCATGGTAATAAAGGTAATAGTCTTCTTTTCATTATTGAAAAGTCATTCAGCAGAGCTTATGTGGCTCAGGGACTTCAATAGTTTCCCCAATAAATGAGATGGTGGAGCTTTACACATGCTATGACATATCTGTAAAATACTTGTAATGATAAAATGGCATGCCTCTGCCATGATGCAGAGCCAGAGGCCTCCATTGATAAATACTTTAAAAGGTCTATTTGGTCCATTTTAGTAAGATCAGTTTCAGCTTGAATCTGATGATGTGAATAGGATGGTGCGTGCAGCTACACATTTTCTCATGCCCTGCTGTTTTTGGTTGATCTGATCCAGCTCAGGAGGATTAAGTGATTGAGTCCAGTATATGAGAAATGAATCCTTATGTTTACAACAGATGCCAAACATCAAAGCAACTCTATATGCTCAGTAAATCTACAATGAATCCTGAAATTCTCTTTTTAATAGTAATTTTATTAAACATTCAAATAAAAAATAAATGGTGCACAAAACAAAAACTGGAAGAAATCCCTCTGTTAAAATACTGAAGTTTGTAGATAATACAATAGTTATTGGTCGCATTTGAGACAATGATGAGTCTGCATATAGAGGAGAGATGGATCATCTGGCCCTGTGGTGCAGCAGGAATAATCTGGAGCTGAACACTATTAAAACTAGAGATGATAGTAGGTTTTAGAAGAAGCTATTTTACTACCTCTTACAATATTAGGATACAGTATCAACAGTAGAGACCTTCAAGTTTCTAGATCCTATTATCTCCAAGGGTTTGAAATAGACACCTAACATTGGAACCATTATTAAAAAGGCACAACAAAGAATGTGTTTCCTGCATAAACTCAGAAAGCTCAGATTGCCTAAGAATCTGGTACAGTTCTACAGAAGGAATTATTGAATCTGTCATTTGTACCTCAATAACTGGTTTGGCACAGCCACCAAACACGACAGGTACAGACTTCAACGGATAGTTAGGACTGCAGAAAAATCAATTGCAACCAGCCTGCCTTCCATTGAGGATCTATATGCTGCACAAATAAGAAAGAGGGCTGAGAAAACATCTATACACCCCTCATATCCTGGACATAATCTATTTCAACTTCTCCCCTCAGGATGCTGCTATAGAGAATTGCATACTTGCATACTAAAACAAAGATAGTTTTCCCCCATGCCATCACTGCTGAATACTTAATTCCCACAGCACTGTCTCATTTGTCATATTTTCTCATCTTTCCTACTATCTTCTATTGTTTTCTTATGATCTATCAATTGTTGTTTGTAACATGATTAATGATTATAAGTATGATTTATTATTTGTAGTTTATATGTATACCATCAGCTTAGGAACTGGAGACAAATTCCTTGTGTGTCCAATCAATTTGACTAATAAATAATTCTATCCTGTTCTATTCTATTTATCCCTCACCCCTTGGCAATAGATGACCTCACCCAGTGGCCTTCTATAGATACTGGTTAAATAGAGCGCTAATCTCTACGGCACCCCAAACTGTAGGGGTCAAGGGCACAATCTTCCCCAATCACCACCAACTGGAATGTGTAAGAATGGATTCTGGAGAAAGGAGGTGAACCAGCACAACACTTCCTCACCCCACCACAATCCTCTGAGTTGATCCAAAAGGATTCCATGGTTGATGATATCAAAAGCCACTGAGAGTAAGACAAGGATGGATGCACAAGTCCCAATCTCACCCATGCCAAACATCATCCAAAACTACAACCAATGCCAATTATCTCAAGCTTAATCTGTTCTTTTGAAATCTACCAATATACAGAACTCTTCCTATATTAGTGTAGCCAATTCATTGCATCAGAAGAAGTAGCTCATGAAAGCTTGTACTTTTTCATAAATATTTTTAGTATAAAAATGTGCAACCAGACTGCTCTCCTTCCACAATATCTCTAGAAGTTCTTGTGCCAGTTGAAATATTTATTGTTGCTTGCATTTTATGATTTATATCTCAATATAGAATATGTTGCTTGTTTCCTTAGTTGTCATAATATGTAGTATGCATGCAATAAACAGAAGGTCATGATACTACGACTTCAGCAATAGAGTGGTCAATGTCTGGAATACTCTACCCGACTCTGTAGTTTCTTCCCCAAACCCCAAAAACTTTAACCTTATCTATTACCCACCCTTCTAAGGGCCAAAGCCCCAACGTGCCTACCGTCCCTGTCCTATGTTCTTATCTTTTTTTTTCTTATCCCATTTAGTCACACATGTTACCCTTATTCTACAAATATGTAAGAGATGGAGTAAATCACATTTTTATTCAAAATTTAAATGCATGCAAGATAACCACCAAGACCAAACAAAAGAGTAGTAACTAATTATACTAATCTTCTCAGTTAATTAACAGTTTCCCTAGAAAGGGACCCATTCTTACCTGCAATTCATATCAGCATAAAACAAATCTCTGGATTAACTGAGTGAGACTTTTTCTATGCATTCATCAAGAGTAAGACCAGCTGGATATGCCACTGAAGTATCTAACTAATCCTGTATATTCTCATTCCTTCTCTCTCTCTCTCTCTCTCTCTCTCTCTCTCTCTCTCTCTGTGTGTGTGTGTGTGTGTGAGAGAGAGAGAGAGAGAGAGAGAAAGAGGGAGAGAGGGAGAGAGAGAGAAGAAATGAAGGATTGCATAGTGGAATCAGGACTCTCCATTTTGCAAACAATTCATAAAGAGAGTGTAAATATAATTCAGTTTGTTGAAAAACTTTTTAAAAAGATCTGTATTGATTTAACAGAATATGATTTTAGCTATTTTGATGATTAAAATGTGAGAAACCAGAAAACATTTCAAAATCCTATGAAAGGTAGGCGAGGATTCTGACCTTTTCTATGAATAAATATTAATAAAATAGCTTTAGAGAAAGGAGTTTCTTTCTAAATGGGATCTATAATGTAATGTTTGTGCTTACTGTGTTTATCACAAAAGAGTTTTATTAATTGTAAGAATAGTAACATGTATTATCTTACCTATTTTCCAATATGTATTAAATAATTGCAGATAAAAATAAAGTTATTGAAAAATATTGATTGCTTAATATACAAAATTAACTGATTATAATACAAAAATAACCAAAGAATCCCATTATAGCAAATTAAAGACTGCAGCGCTTTTTGTGCAAAAAGTGTATCCGGGGTAACAGAAATCATAAAGATGAATAATTTCTGCTGAGACAGGAAACTTGGTGAATCATCAAGCTTTCCTGTACAGTGTGAGAAACAATGAAAGAAATTTTGCAGAACTGACCTTGCAGCAGGATTCTTCTATTAAGAATTTTTTTAATGTTTCTAGTATGCTTGTTTCAATAAGCATCCCCAGGAGGGATATGAGGGAAACAACTTCGTAGCATGACACAATGATTGATTGATTGGGTTATATGCCATATAGTGATCAAGTCATTGCTGAGTGTTATCAACCACTTAGATTTTCTGCATGATGATCTGCCCAAACCTGGTCTTTCAGATCTTCCCAAGATGTACTCCTTACCACCATAATTGAGCCCATTCACCTTGCTGATGGTTATCTGCTTCTTTCTTTCTCTCCTGCTTTCTCAACATTAAGGTCTTTTCCAGAGAGTTAGATCTTCACACAAGGCGTCTGAACAAGATAATTTGAGACTACTGATTTGTGCCCTGGATTGAGAACTCTGGGTTTGATAATTCTTTGTTTTTGTTTTGGCTGCCAGCAGTTTTCTCACAACATTTCTCCAATGCCAAAATTAAGAAGCATTAATATTTGCAGTATCCAATCTGGCTTAGTCACGGGAACCAGAGGTTTTGTCTTCTGAGCTTTTGGACTCATGCTGCAACCCATCTTCAGGGAACTTTTCTCTAGCTAGAGAACAGTTCCCTGAAGATGAGCTCCAGCACGAGTCCAAAAGCTCAGAAGACAAAACCACTGTGACTGACCCAAATTGGATCCTGCAACATTATCCAAGGACATGCCTTCATTTGTAAGCATTAATACTTTTCCTATGTTGCTTCTTCAGAGTCCAATACCATTGGGAATAGTATTGCTTGCATGATTCTGATCTTTGAAGAAATAAATATCATGGTATTTTAGCATCCTTGACTTTGCTAACAAATGATAAGATCACATAATTCACATCAGTTGCTTGATAATACCATGCTTTAATGCAGTGGTCGCCAACTGGTGGGCCGCAGCCCACAGGTGGGCCACAAGAAAATTTTGGTGGGCCGCAGAGAAATCTCACCCCCAGAGCACCCCCCCAAAGCAATTAATCCAGGCTGCACAGAAACACAAGGCTGCCCCGCCCACATGGCCCGCAGGAGCCCTCCCCACCCACTCACTCCTTACCCGGCAAACGTGCCTGCTAAATTGCTATTTTTCCAATCATCAGCTGTTCTGCTGTGCCAGGAGATTTAGATTAGCTAGGAAGCAGGAAATGGTTGGATTTCTTGCTTTCTAGCTAGTCTTTATAGCTTCGGCTCTGCTTTTAAGCACAGCCAAACCTTCCTTAGGACTGAAGGCTCTATTATTCAGTGCAGACTTATGGCAAGCAAATTTTATGTGACAGACTGAGCTAGCTGATAGCAGATAGATCTCTGAATGAATCTGTGAGCAATTCAATCTGCCTGCCTGCTTTGCCTGATTTTGGGTAAAAGTTGTTCTTTTTTTATAAAAAATTCAATATTTACATACATGGTGTGTTGTGAGTTAATTTTATGAGTTTGCTTGCAAGCAAATTTTATGTGACAGACTGAGCTAGCCGATGGCAGATAGATAGATCTCTGAATGAATCTGTGATTCTGTGAGCAACTCAATCTGCCTGCTTGCTTTGCCTGATTTTCGGTAAAAGTTGCTCTTTTTTTATAAAAAATTCAATATTTATATAAATATTTATAATATTTACATACAAGCCATACCCAGCCAGCCACATGACCACCAAGCCACACCCACAAATTAGGCCATGCCCACAGAAGCAGTTAGTGGTCCCTAGGATTTAAAATTATGAGTTTGGTGGTCCCTGAGGTCCAAAAGGTTGGCGACCCCGCTTTAATGGACACCATGATATAAGGCCTCACCTAACCACACCAGCCATGGCTGAACACAGCACTGATTACTTTGATTGGTATTGCTGCCACTAGCTGTGGTTCTTTCCTCAGTAAAAGATCACAAGTAAAAGGTGCTTTTCACCAGTAGCATAAAACACAATATCAAGTTTAAATCCAGCAATGGCAGTCAATCTCCACAGTCTCAGTCCATTGAGGCAAATTACCAAATTACAATTTCTAAAATATTTTCAAAATAATATTTATTGGAAAACAATCACATTACGGAAATATGTGGGTGGGCATTGGGTTTAGAACAAAAGAAGTGAATTCAAAGAGTAAGTTTAAAAATGGAGACAATAGTTATATTAATACAAAGTGAAGTCTTAACCTTATACAACCTTCTAAACTCTGCATAGCAACTGTTGATTGAATACAGATATCTATCACTTTCCAGTAACAAAAGATATACCACCAACCATTATACTATGAAGTGCTAGATCTCATCAGGAATATCAACTTCTGCCTCATATAAAGCTAGACATTTCACTAGTAATATTTGCATGTTTCTTTCTAATTATTGCAACAGTTTTCTGGATCTTGTTCAATTTCGGTCCTCCTTCTCTTCTTCCCTCCCCCACTACTACAGCACATATGCAAAACTTGCAGTCATAGCAGGAAATTATGTGAGTATGTGATAGTGGTAAAGTGTGAAGACTTGAAAGTATTGCCATTCCAATGTGGTGAATCACGTTGTACAAATAATGCTCTTCTATGGGCTATCTCACTGATACGTCATTTGAAATAATTACTATATACTTTGGATCAAATCATTCTGAACAGACCTACTATACTAGAAACCTGCACATAAAAAGTGCAAGCATGTACTAATCCTTCTTAGAGTTCGTTGCTGTTGGTTGCTCACATCCCAATTACTTTGCTCTTGAATAACACCCTAGGCCAGGCAGCTTTCTATTATGTCATATGTGGCTAAACTAATGGTTTTCTTCAGCAGATGTCAAAAGACTAGCATTTCTACTTTCAGTGTTATTTATACTGTTTGCTTTTGTTGGAGAAAAAAACAAAAATGTAGAAACTGACGTCTATAAGTGTTGCAATTCAGAGGCTACTTCCATTTTTAGGCTACTTCCAGTTTTAATCTTAGGTCTTACAAAGCATCATCTTTGTCACTATAAAGTAAAAATATTAGGATTTAATTCACAATTATTTCTTCCTTTGGCTTTGGAAAATATTATAATCCAGGTGGACCGTTAGCCAATACCACCTTATGTTTGTTGTTCTTGAGGTACAAATTGTTCAGCCATATTTGTAAGGAAGAGGCATATGTGAATGTATTTTTATGAAGAATTGAACAGTTCAGTTCCACAAACTATCCAGAACTCTGGCTGGTGTTTTCAGCATTAAATTAATACCGTATGTATAAGATGACTTCAGCATTTCATTGGCAGCTCGTTTCCACATATGCAATCCAGTGCTTATTTATAACAAATTGATGAGTGTATGAGATTATTGTGAGTACAAACTGATAAGAAATCAGTGAGAAGATACATATATGCATTGAGAAAGTGCATAAAGCCAATTTATTCATTTTTTAGTATCTGGATACATATTGGTTCACAAGCTCTCACTCATTGTTTCCATGAATAAGAAGCTATAAGTGCTTCAATACACTATATTTATAATCAACAACATCATTTTTATTATATCACAAAGTAACACTATATAAAACTAACTACAAAGAATGCATAAGTAGTCAGAAAGAAGATTGAAAGCTACATAAACACTTAACTTTCAGTGGAGCTAAAACCTATTTTAAAAAGCTACATCCTCTCTACATAATAATAGAAGTGTAGCATAGCAATGAAAACATTCTGACTGTTTCTCTGTATTATCTATTTTTTAAATGAATTTATTCTCAGCTAGAGATATTTTTTACTCAAAAATGTCTGATATTACAAGCAGTCTTTCCTCAAATTAAAATAAAGGCATAGAAACTGTCCCAAGGGCAGGCTAGATTCCAACCATACCATGTAGCACTTTTACTCCTGTATAATAAAAATTTCACATAATTCTTAAAGTTGGTTTTTTTTTTGCTGAAATGTATTTTTACAATAGCTGAAGAATTTTGCCTACTTCCCCATCAACATTCAAATACTGATAATACTATTTTATACTGTACCTCCCTTCTCTTTTTTGGTTCCAAGAGATGGGAAGAAACTTATTTAGCTTGTTAGGAATTCTGCACATTTATCTTCATGTAATTCTTTTTATACCTCAAGTTATAAAAACCACCTAACAAAATACCTACGCATACTAAAGAAAAAGGCAGGACAAAATCAAGTTAAGGGTTCATCAAAAATTGGATTTTTTCCCTCAACCATAACAATTAAATATTTTGGTTTGTAAATACTAAAGAGCCTCTTGATGCATGTGAAGAAGGAGAGTGCAAAAGTTGGCTTGAAATTCAACATTAAGATCATGGCATCCGGCCCTCTCAAGTCCTGGCTAATAGCATAAACAGCATTTCTGCAGGAGGCCATTGCAGCCTCTCAAGCTCCATTTTCGCTGGCAGAGCATTTGGGCCACCACAGGCGCCCCCAACAGAAGTGACATTGAACTGGCCATGCCCAACCTGGCTACGCCTACCTGGCCTCCAAGATCAAACACAATCCTGATGAGGCCCTCAATGAAATCAAGTTTGACACCCCTGCTCTACAATCTTTTCATACATATTACCTGCTTGTCTGACTAGAGAACTAAAAAATGGCAATACAGCCCAAAAGATCATGATTAGAACTGTTCCAAGTTACAATGGCACTGAGAAAAGTGACTTATGTCCATTTTTATACTAATACAGATGTTTCAGCATCCCCATAGTCACATGATCAAAATTCAGGCACTTGGCAACTGACTCATAGTTATGATGGTTGCTTTTGTGATCTTCTGACAAACAAAGTCAATAGGGACCCCAGATTCACTTAATAACTGTGTTACTAACTGAACAATTGTAGCAATTCACTTAACAACTGTGGTAAGAAAGGTTGTAAAATAGGGCAAAACTCTTAGCATCAGAAATTTTGGGCTCAATTGTGCTTGTAAGTCAAGGACTACCTGTTAGTGAGTTTAAGCATACTTGGGATAAACACATGTCTATTATCCGACAAAAATGTAAAAGTAAATTATCAAAAAAAATAAAAATAGTAATAATAAAAATTAATAAATAAAACTAATAATTAAAAATAAACAAAAAGAAAGCAACCAACAAACAAAATATTCGGGGTCCCGCAGTTTTCTATGTTTTTATATGTTAGTTGCGACAAAGAACATTCATCCAACTTCAAGGCCAAAAAGCACAGGAATAAATGTTTTATTTATACAATAGTTTATTATACAATGGGAGTGGTAAGACTTCTTTAGTCTAGGATTAACTTACTGTGGCTATAAAAAGAAATTGTATCTACATGTTGACAGAGGATAATCAAATGTTTCAATGGCTTCCTCCAAATAATAAAGTTTCTTATCTAGCTGTGCTGCTGTGTGTTTGAGAGCTTGAAGCCAGTTATAAGTCTAGAGTCTGTGTTGACGTGAGCATTCAGGAAAGTCTGTTATGACCTTGCCAGTAAATATGACAGTAGATGACTTAGCACATTTCCACATAAATATTTTCCAAAAACATTCTGGCAACTGTAGGGGGGTTTTTTTTGTTTTGTTTTTTGTAACCTTGAGATGGATTATGAATAATAAGGATATCATTTGTGTAGTTGCTAAGAAATACATAGACTAGCCTTCCTTCCTTCCCTCCCTCCCTCTACCCTCCCTTCTTTTTTCCTACATTGATCTTCAGCTTTATTTTCAACTATACTCTGCCAAAGAATAGCATAGGAATCAGAACTGAAATATGAAAGCTTTGTGTTTTCAGAATAGAGGAAAATAGATTGTTATTACTTATTTATACTAAGTGCAGCACTATTTCAATCTGAATTCAAGTTTTAGCTTTTATGGTACTAACACAGGCAAAGGAAAAGTTTAAGTGCAGGGGTGTCCAACCTTGGCAACTTTAAGACTTGTGGACTTCAACTCCCAGAATGCTGGCTGAGGAATTCTGGCTGAGGAATTCTGGGAGTTGAAGTCCACAAGTCTTAAAGTTGCCAAGGTTGGACACCCCTGGTTTAAGGGTTTGAGATTGCAGCGTAAGTTCTCAAGTTTCCAGATGGCTTCAACAAGCTATCTGGGGATTTACACAAGAGGCAACATAGGAAAAAAATGGGACCACTAGAAATATACTAACATTCTCTTCAACTTTAATGCCCCCTAATTCACAAAAATAGCCATCATTGCACAAGTACCAATCTTGGGACCAACATTTGATACAAGATATTACTATTCTACATTATTTCCAGTAGATAAAAATCAAGACATGTACACACACTCACACAAACACACAAATTTGACCCCCATAAAAAACACTTGAGGCTAAATAACTTAGCTTCAGAAGCACATAATAGTTGAGATAAAATCACTCCCACTGGTTTTAAAAGATTTAGTGTGACTGTCAAACATCCTGAAGTACAATTTTGAACACATTTACTTGAGTTTTCCAGAATCAATTATATTAAATGGGATTTACAGATAGCTAATGTACTTTACCTAATATGCCCAAGTAATTATCAGTTACATATAAATTTAGTAAAATTCTTTGAAAACACAGTTATCTTCACCTTTTGATAATTTATCAACACAGTCTTCCCTTTATAATAAGCAGCTAAAGCTTATAATGTTCCCAATAGGTTTTAGTAAGAGAATTATAACATCTTCTATGGATAACAGAATTATTAACTTTCACCAAATCAGGTAGATGGTCTCTTTTTAGTAAGAATCTGCATTCATATTTTTAAATTTAAATAAAAACATTAGAAAATTGTTTTGTTTAATGCCTTTCTGAACTGGAATGATGGAAGAAAGATGCCACTGCTTATGTCATGTGCCAGTCGGAATCTGACTTGGAAGGGGAAGCGGAACAGCTGAAAGGGAGTGGGAGTGTGGCTCCGCTGGCTGTGGAAGAAACTGGGGAAGGGCACAGTCCAGCTGGGCAGAGCAGGGGAGAGATAGAGCAAGGGAGAGGGAATTCAGAGGAAGACCCAGGCCCACCCCTTCTTCATCCTAGGGCAAGTAGGGAGGAATGGAGAGAGGAGCAATGTGAGTTGCGTGGGTACACAGTGTTTAAAAAGGGAAGCTGCACACAGTAAGTTGTTGGGAGCAAACAGTGAATTTACCTGGTATTGTCATGGCTTATCTGTGTTCCTGTCATCTTCCCTCTTTGAGTGTTGCTGTGCTTTCAAGTCTGAAAATTTTTCTCCTGCCCTGTCAAGTTAATTACTGCAGCTTTGTTTGTTTCAATTTTTGGTTACAGTCTGTATGTACCTTGTTTTGGACTGAATTTCTATAGTTAAAGGCTGTTACTGGGAGAGTTTTTCTCCAGCTGAAGGTAACCTGGACATTGGGGGAAAAGTTGAGATAATAAAGGGACTCTTATTTATTATCTGACAGTGTTGCCTTTGTGCCATGCCCCGACTCATCACAGTTTATCTATTCTACATACAAATATTCACATAAACTTTTTAATCAATGAGAACAATTGTCAATCTATTCAGGAAGCCTCTAATTTCTTCTTTGCTTACAGGTAGTCTGTGACTTACAACTCTAATGGAGCCATTCTATTACAGTTTTAAATCATGATGGTCATAAAGCAGGTTACCTATATGACTGAGCCATTTAGCGATCTTTTTTGTGATGGTCGTTAAGCAAACACTGGTCATTAAGCAAATGCTACAGTGGTTAAGTGATCCCATTCTTCACTATGAAAATTGGAAATAAACCCTGGTTTTTCGTAAAACAATCCTAAATTGCAGTTATGTGACCACGGGACGCCTGCAAAGGGCCGTAAATACAGCCAGATGCCAAGCACTTAAAATGTAGTTATGTGACATCAGGGTTGGGAGAGTTGGAACTTTGGAACAGGATTGAAGGTACCTTTTGGGGATACATCATAAGTTGAGAACTACCTGTACCTAGGACTTTAAATTAATTTCCTACCTTTCCACTAGGATGACAAGGCAACCTTCCATGGCCAGAATTTAAAAATGATCAGATCTGTGATTAACTCTGGTTCCAATTACAACACTTCAATAAACCGGGACTTTATTAAGCTTGCCCAGTGTTTAACACTAAATAATTTTACTAATCCTTAGCTCAAAAAATAATAGCAGCTATTTAAACATCGAGTATTTCAGCCAAAGCAATAAAAGTCAATTGCAGAGCTAGTGTTGCACCAATCTAATTAAATTTACTTAGCTGATCCTGTGGGATGGCAGTGTAGGAAAAGAGAATCCAAGAGGTTAGTACCCATTTTAATATAGCCAAGAAACTGGTTGAATAAGTCATGAGGTGGTATCTCCCTTAAAAGACTGGAAATGAAAATAGAAGTTTGCCATACATGTTTAGAATCCTAACTGGTTTCCTAAATTCATTTTCAAGGGAAGGGCATATAAACTAAGTTGTATTATGACAACTAGTCTCTTGATTGCTTACCTTACCAATTGTTGTCATGTTTACTGTTGATAGTGTTAATAAGATACTCCTAATATAAAACTAAGGCTACCAGACAGCCTAACTTAATTTCTAATTCAGTTATGTGTTTAACATCATTGAGAAATTTATTTATTTTTATTTATTTTATTTATTTGATTTGTCGATTGTTTACAAGATAATAAGTACAAGTGTATACATAGTTGTGAATATATGAAATGGGTACATATAAGAAAAATAATAGAATAAGAGAAACAATAGGACAGGGACGGTAGGCACGTTGGTGCGCTTATGCACGCCCCCTACAGACCTCTTAGGAAAGGGGTGAGGTCAATAGTAGACAGTCTAAGGTTAAAGTTTTTGGGGTTTGGGGAAGAGACTACAGAGTCGGGTAGAGTATTCCAGACATTGACCACTCTATTGCTGAAGTCGTATTTCCTGCAATCAAGTTTGGTGCGGTTTACTTTGAGTTTGTATCTGTTGT
Source organism: Notechis scutatus (assembly GCF_049901735.1). Taxonomy (NCBI): domain Eukaryota; kingdom Metazoa; phylum Chordata; class Lepidosauria; order Squamata; family Elapidae; genus Notechis; species Notechis scutatus. The sequence continues at coordinate 39,604,778 of NC_142011.1, read as the reverse complement.
GTGCTCTTGTGTTGTTATGGTTAAAGCTGAAGTATTCATTGACAGGTAGGACATTGCAATGTATGATTTTATATACCATGCTTAAGTCGGACCGAAGACGGCGTAATTCAAGGTTTTCTAGTTTTAGAATTTCGAGTCTGGTGGCATAAGGTATTCTACAACGAGTAAAAGAGTGGAGAACTCTTCTTGTGAAATACTTCTGGACTTTCTCAATTGTGCTAATATCACATACGTAATAAGGATTCCAGACTGATGAACTGTATTCGAGTATTGGTCTAGCAAATGTTTTGTATGCTCTGGTTAGTAGTGAGATATTACCAGAGAAAAAGCAACGTAGGATTAGGTTAACAACTCTTAATGCCTTTTTGGCTATGTAGTTGCAGTGGGCTCTAGCACTTAGATCATTAGAGGTGAGTATTCCCAGGTCCTTTACAGAGCTTGGGTCATCAACAAGATCTTGACTATTCAGCTTGTATTTTATTTTCTGATTTTTTTTTACCAATATGTAAGACAGAGCATTTATTTGTTGAGATTTGAAGTTGCCATATGTTAGACCATTCAGATACATAGTCAAGGTCTTTTTGTAGGGTAGTAGTATTGTCTGTGGTATTGAACAGCTTTACATCATCAGCGAAGAGAACGCAATTGCTCTTGATATGATCACAAAGGTCGTTTATGTAGATTATGAAGAGAGTTGGTCCTAGAACACTGCCTTGGGGAACACCACTATTGACAGGTACTGGATTTGATAGGGCGTTCCCGATTTTGACCATTTGTTGTCTGTTTGACAGGAATGCTTCTATCCAGTTATTCAGTTGTCCAGAGATACCATAAGATTTTATTTTTAGGAGTAGTTTGTCGTGTACCACTGAATCAAAGGCTTTACAGAAGTCTATGTAGATTGCATCTATTGCTTTGCCCTGGTCGAGTTGTGTAGTCCAATTCACTTTGTTCAGAGTTTGAAAACTATAATGCTTATACAATTTTATAAAGCATCACAGATTCATTGAGTACTGAAGTGAATAAGGAAGGCTAGAACTTGAAATGCATTTAATATGCTTCCAGAAGTGATAATATATAGAATTAAATGTACTAGATAAAAAGGCTAAACTACTGGCTTTTCAACAATATGGAGAGACAACTGACGCCAGTAGCAAGGGAATTATTTACTTATGCATTGTATAGAAAACTTAAAATGAGATTCCCCACCCCTTAAGTGACAAAGTAAATACCAATGTCTAACAAGAGACATACCAAATTCCAAGCTGCCCTGAATAAGAGAATTGTTAAAGACAGAGATATGTCTGGAAAGGGGCTATGCACAGGATTATCGGCACGAAAAGTTCAGCCAGACCTCACTGCAGAGCAAGAGAGTACAAAGAGCAAGCCAGAGACTGTATTTCACATGGATTTCAAAACACCCACAATTCTTACTGTCATAGTGGATGAAATATCATGTGCACGTGTGTTTGCACATGCACAATCCCATGCACACATTGAACAGTTAATGATTATAAAAAGTTAAAACAGTTCCAGAAGAATGCAAATACTAACACATATAGACAACTAGTCTGACAAAAAAAGTGAAAATCTAAAAACTACTAGAAATGAGAATAAAATGACTCACTAGAAGTTAATAGTTAAGATATACCAAAGGTTTTTATTATATCAATAATTCTACAGGATATTGGGAATTATAGTAAGCTTTATAGTAAGTTTTTTATAGGGAATTATAGTAAGTTTTTCATTTCCTAGTTAAACAAACTTTATAGTAAGTTTTTTATAAGGAATTATAGTAAATTTTTTCATTTCCTAGTTAAACAAAAACTTTTGTTTCTTTTTCACCCTTTTATTTCCTTTATTCGTTATATGTTTATTTCTTATCAACAAACCCGCTCCCCGTGAAACATCTAATTACTAATATTCATGCTGAATTTAGGAAACCTATGGTTGACAGAGCTAATATACTTTCTCTATTAGAACTCTCTTTTCTATCATTGAGAAAACATTCCTCTGCGGCCACACATCTATTCCCTTCCTCACAACCAAATTACAACAAACAAAGGACAGGCTATAGGGGGGGTTGCATTTCTATTTATCCCAAGTTAAATTTAAGCCACATGTAAATCTCTCTCTCTTTTAAAACAATAGTTCTGATGAAAATGAAAAAATAATGTTTTACTTTTAATAAACATTGTTTGGTTCCTCTCTACATAGACTCGTTCAAATTTCATAAATCCAACACTTATTTTGGTTATGTTTAAATGTTCATCTTGTACATGGTATCAAAAAAATTTACGATTTGATTTACGCATCAAATGAAGATAAAGCAATTTTTTACAAAGAATTTATGGGTAAATTAATGGGAGATTAGAATGGTCTGCCTACAAAAAGAAAGAATCTTGGAGAAATATATTAAGATAATACAAGGAAACTGTCTTTTTTGATATGATGAACAATTTAGAGTGTATAGATACAGTGACTCAAAAGAATATACTTACTTTTCTGAAATATAGATCTGTTCTAAGCATTGACACTTTTTCAATCATTTCATCCATTCTTTATATTTTCCATCTTAATTCAAAATATTTAAAAATAAATTTTATTCATTATTTATTTAAAAATAAAAACCACACCTTTTGTTTGAAGAAAAGTCTAGTAGTTCATTGAGACTAGTTTTCTTCTAAAATGTAGATGTGCTAATCACCATCTCAACATTGATTGAATCAAAAGTCATGCTCTTGCCCTTCTGCCCTTCTGCATATCTTTACATTTTTAATTAGTCTTTTCCAACTTGAAGCTTCCCAGGTATGTTTGGAACACCATTACCTACAATTTTCAGCTGGAGTAGTCAGAGCATAGGTGGTATTCAACAGGTTCTGACCAGTTATGGAGAACTGGTAGAGGAAATTTTTAGTAGTTCGGAGAACCAGTAGCAGAAATTTTGAGTAGTTCGGAATACCACTTCTGACTGGCCCTGCCCCCCATCTATTCTCTGCCTCCCAAGTCCCAGCTGATTGGCTGGGTCTTCTTCTGTTGCCCTGCAGAGGAGAATGGAGCTGGAAAGCTGGTTAGTGGGGTGGAGAGGGAATGAGATTTTGTAGTAACCTTCCCCTGGAGTGGGGTGGGAATGAAGATTTTACAGTATCCTTCCCCTGCCACACCCACCAGGCCACACCCACCAAGCCATGCCATGCCTACCAAGCCACGCCTACAGAACCGGTAGTAAAAATGCCTGAATCCCACCACTGAGTCAGAGGGATGTCCCAGATTATGAGAAGAGCATGACACAAGTGACACCCAATTGACTTTTTCCTGTAGGTTTTACTACGGGTTTACATTACAGAAGGTGTAATTTGCTTTAAAATTCTATAGTATCTTTTATTATATGTTCATACAGTACAGTAGTCCTCCTTACAACAGTTCATTTAGCGACCATTCAAAGTTTCAACGGCACTGAAAGAAGTGACTTATGATCATTTTTCATCATTGCAACCTTTGCAGCATCGCCATGATCATGTAATCAAAATTCAGATGCTTGGCAACTGGTTCATATTGATGACCATTGCTGTACCCTGAGGTCATGTGATCACCTTTTGCAACCTTTTGACAAGCAAAATAAATAGGGAAAGCCAGATTCACAAGCAGGTTGCTAACTTATCAATTGCAGTGATTCACTTAACAACTGTGGTAAGAAAGGTCGTATGATGGTGCAAAACTCTCTTAACAAATGTTTCACTTAACAACAGAAATTTTGGGTTTAATTGTGGTCGTAAGTCAAGGACTATCTGTATTATATGATTTTTAAATTCTATTTTGTGAATCATTAAGAGATCACTTACTATTAGAAATATAATATAATAAAATAAACAACTAAACATCAATATAGGCGAGATGAATGGTGTAGAAATGGAATGAATAAATAAATGATTTGATTAGCTAGCTGGTCAAGTATTTGCTATTGAGCAAATACTAGAATGCATGCCAAACCCCTCCCCCTCCAATCTGGTTAATAAATTTTTGCAATCTTTCACATGATAATTACAAAATCTTACTGAAATCTTAAAGGTTTTGATGGTCTTACAGATTTTAGCAATCTTGTATAAAACCTTACAAAAATCATCTCATAAGTTTTTTTATATGATGTATTGTCCATGCCTGGAGAAGTGTGAGATCTGAAGGCTGATTTGTTTCATTCCTTCATTGCAAAACTTCATTTAGCTCCACCCTAGAATGTAAGCAGTCCATTTAAGAAGAAAGAAGGCAAAATATATTCCTCTTGGTTTTCATTTCACCTGCAGCTTTATTTATTTTTTTCAGAGGTATACATTGCCTGGTAACAAAGTATCACTTTATTCATTGCAATTTTTTTACATTTTTTAAACATTTACAATTTTTTAAACATTTAAAGCCCAACCCACTTTTCTGTTTACACACCAGTTTCTTAAATTCCTGATTCTTTTGTCAAGGCCAGAGGCAGCAGCCTGAATGACATCAAGCATAGATACAATATTGTATCCTTTTACAAGAAAAAAAAAATAGCTTGCCCTTTCAATAAAGCATTTATGGGGAAATGAATTCCTCCCCATATTCTCGATATAGTCAAACAAAACTGCTTACTTAGTAGTTTGGTAGCAGTGTGATAGTGTGCTTCTTCAAATTTTGAATCTTTTATTAGCCACACTGGACTCTCTCCATCTTTCTGTCCTCTTCCTTACTGATGATCCCCTCATTAACCCAATTAAGAAGATGCTTCCGTCAAGCAACTAAATGGAGAATTCTGCACCAGCCAAAGCCATTGGCAGACCTTTGAGCTGATGTGGGGAGTTACAGGGAAAGCTTTCATTTCTCCCCATGAGACCAAGCACACAGGAATTGTAGAGCTGGGAAATTATTTAATGCTGCCTTGTTGGAAGAATAGAGTATTCTCCATCATCCTGTCACTACAGCTAAATTCAGAGCTTCACTAGGGAATATTTGGCAGGACAATCTGATATTATCAATGATAGATATACAAAGCCCCATAGCTTCTTCTAAGACATGGACTTAAAGGTAAAGTGAGCTCACAGTGCCTACCAAGGACAGGGAGACAAGTGAAGCCATCTTGCAGAATGATTTCAGAGTTATGCTTCCGGTGGCGCGCATACACTACCTTAACGGCATCTTGGCAAAAATCTTACTAGAGATTGTACCTCCAATAACTTTTCTGTCCTTTTCCTATTTTTAGATTTTATTCTGAAAAATGATTACAATGGATGAACACCTTTTTGTTCATCAAAACACTGTCAGGTTTATTTGCCACGGTCTAACAGACCTCATTTGCGCTTGTCATCATGCATAAATTAAATGCATGGGAAGAAACAATACTGACCTTAGATGACTTTGCACCCTAATAATCAATCAGACTTTTCTATATCATAAAGGGGTTATAAATAAAATAATGTGAAATATAGTAAGTGATATGGAGGTCTGAGGGTGAAATTAAAAAGTATATAAAGCACACATAATAAGTATCTTTCTCATTTTTAGTGTACAAAAAAACAACCTGCAGCTACAATCAGGTTCATATTTGAAAAATATGCTAATCTATAGTATTTTTAAAAAGGTAAGAATTTCTGTTTTTTCCCCTCCCTATTCAAGTTACATTAATTTTAAAAGTTTTGAAGCAATGGCTTCAAATGTTCCTATTCTCAGAGTGTTTTTTTTTCCAGGATGATTTGACCATTCACAAGCATCTGTGTGTCTTGGGAAAGAATTTTTATAGAATATTCAAATTATGAATTGACTAAACCATTTCTAAACCATAACAGACAAATCTTATAGATTCTGATGAAAACAAAGGATTAAAAACTAGTTTTCCAACTGCCCTAATTAAAACAAAGTCCATAAAGCACATATCATTTAAAATATAACACTTTGTTCTCAGTTCAATGTTTTAAAACGTCCACTACAAACCTAATGCTTCAAACAAATCACAAAAATCAAAATGCCATACATTTTAATGCTCACAGTGTATTTTTTTAATTTATTATTTCAATCTCTCTTTTTATGTGATGCCTCACACTACCATATACAAAATATTTCCACAATCTGTTGCCATCTATATATGCTGGCCTAAAATTTCATGTATCTCCCATTGTTTCCAGCCAGCCTAACTATATCTAGAAAGAATACTCCAAGACATCTGAAAGGTGGAGACGAAACAGCGTGGAGGAGGGAGGTTCAAAAATTATCCTCATGGTGCCTAGAAAACAACCTGCATCTAAACATCAGCAAGACAAAGGATATGGTGTTAGACTTCCAGAATAAGAGAAAGGAACCTGCCCCATTTTACATCAAGGGGGGCTGTGTGGAGAGAGATTCTTCCTTTAAATTCCTGGGAGTCTACCTCAGCGAAGATCTTACCTGGAAAATCAACACAACCCAGATGGCCAGAAAGGCCCAACAGAGACTCCATTTCCTTAGGGTCTTGTGAAAGAATAAAGTGGAACAACAACTGATGACCTCCTTTTACTGGTCCACAATAGAAAATGTCTTCATATATTGCATTATGGTGTGGCATGCTGGCTTGACAGCCTTGGACAGAAAGACATTACAGAGGGTGATGAGCACAGCACAAAACATTGTGGGCTGTTTCCTGATACCACTAGATGACATCACTAGGACTCCCTGCCTTAGAAGAGTGAGGGAAATTCTCAGGGATGACTCACATTCCGGTCAGTACTTCTTCACTTCTTCCATCAGGCAGGAGATACAGAAGCATTGCCAACCGCATCAACAGGCTGAAGAACAGTTTCTGCCTGTGGGTTGTCAGACTTCTGAAAGGAAAATAACACAGACTTGCAGGGCCGGCATGTTGTCGCATAGTGTAATAAGATTGGGATTAGGTTAGGGACTTCTGTCCTCACTGTGAGTTGTGTTGGGGGGGTGTATGAAGGGAATGTACACATGTTGTACTCTGACAATAAAGGTAATAATAATAATAATAATAATGCCAACCTAGATAGGATCTGGTTCTAAACAGATGCAAGTTTAGAAGTATCAATAAATGGGTTGATCAATCACTGTCATAACATGGACCAAATTCAGATTATGAGAAATTTGTTGATACAGCATTCATGGGCTTTTCTTCTATTAATCTATAGAGCTGTTATATAGTTTTTTGGCCATTAAATATAGTAAAGACTACATATATAGTATAGTCTGCATATAGTAAATGGTAAACCAATGATAAATGGAATACCTTTTCAACAGGGTTACTGCCTTCTCAAATGATATCAGGGCAGGAGCCATCGAGAATTCTCAGGAGAGGATATTCCTGAGGAATACTGTCAGCCTGAAAATAGCTGCTACCAGGCCTCCCATAAAATTCAGGGTGGGAACATTTGTGCCCAAGACAGGCATCTTTTTATTGGTTTCATTTCCCATATCTTCCATTAAAAACCAGGGAATCGTCTAGGATTAGCAACTGGAAAGAAGCCTTGTGGAGATAATCTTATATGGCATCCTAGTTATACCAAATGAACTGCCCATCCTGAAGAGTCAGAAGGCAATCAGAGATCTGACTTTAGGTAGTTCTGAAAGTAAATATATCTGAATGGGTGGGGGCTGATTTAGATATTGATAATTAGATATTTCTGGCAGAATACCTAGCTCAAGAACACACAACACTAGAGCAAAAATAGTTAGCATGTCTCTTTGAGAGGAGAGACCAACAACCTTGTTATTTTTCTTATATGTATCCATGTATTCATAACTATGTTTTTACTTATACCTATTATCTTGTAAGCAATTGACAAAAAAATAAATAAACCTCCCAAATTAAAACCTACCAGCAACAGGGCTACATAGAGGTAGTCTTTAGGACACTGCTTCTTTGTTGGAAACAACTCTAACTCTGGAACTGCATTCTTGTCATTCTTGAATTCGTACATCCTGACTTCAAGGCTGTAGTTTGACATTAGGACTAGGTTGTGGAATTCCCTGGTATTAGAACTCTGGGCTGTTATGGGCCAGTCACGCATTTCTGCTTCTCTTCTGATAGCAGACCATTAATAGCTCAAGTTACAATGTACATTGTGGACTTTGTGAGTTTTCCAAGTCTTAAGTGCTCTCTGGCTAACCTGATTCCTAGTTAATATATTTAGGACATGGCAATAAAGATTTTCCAACATATAATTGCCTGTTTTTTTGTTTACATTGGCTGACACAGGATATACCAAAACAATCAGGCTGTATCAGAAATCTGGGTAGAACACTCTAATAGATCCTTTGCTCTTACAAAGGCAATTTGGTCAGAAATTAAGCTAACCACAGCAAAGGAGAATGTTAATATCCTTCATATTCAGATAACATGTACTTTGAAATAAAGATTTCAGACATAGCCTATGTGTATTAAGCCCTAAATATCTATGATAATCCCATGCCACCATGAGAGCAATGAATTCTCAGGCAGATCTGAACCATTCACAAAAACATGGATTGACTGATTGAATTGATAAGGCTGCCTTTATAAATGATTTATGACGCTCGGTGGCATGCATAATTTTTTTAAAAACCCAAAACAATCAGAATCCAATCAACATCATTATAGCAAACATAGCAATTGTGGTTCATCCATCGTTGTCAATGAAGACCTCAGCATCATTAGTCATGTTAAAATTAAATGTGGTGTGCCCAAGGATGACTGGTCAGGCCAATCTGAGCACAGACAGACAAATGGATAGACATGGCAGTAATTGCACTGATGATTCTAGACTTGTGTGGTTCATTCTTATGTTGTGCTTCTACAGTGTATCTTACTCTGCAAGCTTGATAGCCCATATGGATGAGGCCATGCCAGGTAGAGAGATTCTATGCCAGCTTTTCACAGGTGGTCACATCTATGTCAGGGAGGCTTTTAATGTATGTTTATAACATTTCTTCTTCCCTCCATGTGAGAGAATTCCCCAAAGAGGAGCTGTTTGGGTATGTGACTGTTTAGCATACAGGTGCGTGACCAGGCCTGTGCTCCATCAGCAGTGTGTGGATTGATGGATGACTTGCTCTCTGAACTTCAGTGTCTGTTACTTTACCTAGTGATTTGATGCCTAATGTTCTATGAAGATAAGTCATATAGAAGTGGTTGAGCTGCCTTGCATGCGTTTGATACACAGTCTATGTTCATAGGCATACAGGTTAGTAAGTATCATGTTTCTATAGATTTTCAATTTGGTTGCTAGACTAATTCCTTGACACTGCCACATAGTGCAGCATAGTCTATCAAAAGCAGAACTTTGCTATTCTGAAATATCAATCATGGTCGCTACTTAGGAGAAGGTGCTGCCATGGTAACTCAACTATAAATCAATATAAAACTAGTGTATAAAATACAACCATTCTGTACATAGCCAGCCAGGGCTGCAAACAACCAGCACTCTGACTCCCAACAGAATAGGCTCAATTACCACTGTGACCTGGGAAGAATCAGGTGTTCCCAGCTTTGCAAAAGATTAATTGAAGTCCCCTCAAAGCCTAGGAATTCCAACACAAGCCCTACGAGTCCAGATGCTCCAAGGCAGCAAGGTACTTAGTATACCAGCAGCAGCCCTAGCTTATTCCAATAGGCATTCACAACCAGTCACCTGTAGCACAATGCTATTAATCACTGTCAAGATCTCACAAATGATTACAGTAGTCCTTCCTCTTGATCCTTGGCATCACTGTAGCTATAGAATTCAAGGATGAATTGCTATTGCTGCTATAGATCACAGTAATAAATGGTGGCTTTGCACATTCTTCCACGACTAGATCGTGGGTAGATACAGGTTTTTCTTCATACAGATTTGATACTTATTAACAAACTAAGCTCAAGGCTCCCCACAGTTTAATCAAGAGATGGAACTAATCAGTCTGCTACAAAGGATCTCCAACAATCTGCAGCCTCCCCAATACAACTCACTATATTTTTTTGCACCTGTCGCTATCTCAGTGTAGGTTCTGACTTCAACATCCTCACACCTTTACCCAACTTTATGCTCTCTGACATCCATGTACCTTTAGCTATGTCTCAATGCAATCTCATTTCTAGGGGTTGCAACACTTCTGCAAGCCTACTCCACCCCATATAAACTTACCTTGTCATCTCACTCACTCAGTTAGTCCTAAATCTGTGGTTTGGATCATTCCACAACTTCAGGATCACTACACAAACACATTAATATATTTACTTCTCCGCTATCTTTTCTTGGCATCTTTCTCTCCAACCAGCCTTCTCTTCAGCTCTGACTAGGGCCTCTGTACTCTCACTATACCTATCCTGCCCTGTATTATTTTCTCCTGATTCTGGCTTTCATCCAGGGTGCATACACAGTTCATTTCCCCTCCCCGCAGGTTGTTGCCATATTGATTGGTCTCATGATGGCAGCAGAAATAGCAAAGCCAATGACAAATCCTACCAACAGCAGGACTTTTCACCCATTGTTTATCTACAGTCTAGCTTGGTGGAACTGTTCCGAACTAGCAGGCTCATAAGCCTGCAAACCTGACTGGCTGTTCCACAAGCAGGCTCGTAATCCTGCACATTTGATTGGTCCATTGACAGCGAGTTGTGATTGGTCATTCTGGACTGGTCTGATTGGCTCGTTAATGGGCTGCCGCGATTGGACGCTCCAAGCGCGGCAAACTTAAACCATTGGACGCTTTGACAGCAGCCAGCTCTATAAAAGGAGCTGCTGTTGCTATTCTCTTTGCTCTATTCCTGAAGTCACAAATAAAGAGTTGGAGTCACTAATCGATGTCTCGTTTCTGTTATTGCGCCCACTCTCCGAGATAGAACAGAACTATCTGCATACTTCTGTCCTAAGCTGTTTTTCCACCAGCCTCTTATTCACTGCTGCTTTTTGAAAGCCTCTGCATTTTAGCTGCTAGATCTACCAATTAGCACATTGCCCTTGATTATTTATCCCTCCGTGATCCTCCTGTATATTCTCCTGAAACTGCAATGGTCCCAGAGATCCAATTTCTACTCCCGACCTGCCAACTTCATCCTTCTGTATCTGCTACTTCCCTGGCATGGGCCATCCAAAGCTCCAATTGTTTGTTTTGCATGCCTCATCCTCCAGAACCTCTCTACTGTTCTTATTTTCTTCGTCTCTTCTCAATGACTGCTGTCATCCATTAACCCTCCCCCCCACCATTTAGCCCCAGCAGTTCCTCTCTCTCAATTTTCAACTCTTCATAACCAAGGTTTTGCAATCCTGTACATTATGAAATGGCTTAGTATTTCTCAAAATGAATATGTAACCACATGGATCCCTGTGGTCACATCTGCTTACTGAGAAGATTCTTTTGTAATAGGAAAGCATATTGCATTTTTATTTACAGTGATATAGGAAATTAATTGCTCTTGGTGTAGTTATTAAATGTGCTTTTACTTGTGACAAAAGTTGGAAGTTACTTTATATTTCCTTTCTTTGTCTTCATTATATTCTTTCTTCTCTTTTTCTTTTTTCCTCTTTTCCTGCACATTTAATTCTTTAGTTTGTATTAGTTTTTACTTTATTTATTTGTCTGTCAAACTTTTATAGCCAGCCACTCCCTTTAGGCAATTCTGTTCTGCACACAACAATATATACAATAGCCAATATAAAACAGGTAAAAATCTAAGAAAAACACACACAACTCCAAATCATAGTAATAAATAACATAAAAACAAAAATATTAACCATGGATGAAGGGAAGATAAGAATGAACTTTCTATCGCATTTAAAATTCTTAATAAAAATTCAAAAAAAGATAGGAAATGCAAAAAACTGAGAAATGGAAGTAAGATTTTGCAACAGGAAGGAATAAATGATGTGACAGAGGAAGAGCTCAGAACTCAATTCTAGTTGCTTTAAACCATTTCAAACAAAGGATAAACTGATATACAGCAATCAAGAGTGAGTGGATGCTATCCTTTCCTTTAATAATAAACTACCCTAGATTTGGGGAATGAGGAGATAAAATCTTTGGAAGACAGGAATAATTAGAGGAAAGAAACATAGAGAAAAATAGTGACCTCTGCCAGAACTTTTAAAATCATCAAATGGAATCCAACTTGGAACTAATGACTAACAACTTTCTATTAATGGATCAGTTAATAGTGATCTTTGAACAATTAATAGTCAGAGAGATTAATTAAAAACCGTCCTTTAGAAATATTTGATGAACTCACAAAGGAGAACCAGAATGAAAAAAGCCCTACTTTTTACTTATAAAAAAAGAGGCTGAAGTAATATATTTGAGCAAGTAAATCAGCTTAAAAGAAAGAATGAAAATCCTCTCCCGCAAGTTACTTTTTGTCTCAGCACAAACACTTCAAATTCCTTAGATGGGTAGATACAATAACCTGACTGTTGATTCCCATGAACTGTGCCGGAACAATGTTATGTTGTAGGTAGTTGAAAATGAAATAAATACAGGAAGATGGTGCAATAGATAAGTAACAATGTGCTCTTTTACCAGCGTTTATGTTGTCATGGTTATAATACTGTTTTGACAGAAATTATCTACCTTCCTAACCATCGTGACTACAAGAGTGTCATGCTAACTTAAATCTTCAGTGCTGCCACTGATGATCACCAGAACAGGCAAGGCTTCAACTGCATTGTAATTAGTGTCAGATTGCTCTTTTGAAAATACCTTGAAGAGTCTCCTGCAGTCTCTCCAAAGCTGGGGAAAAATCCAGATATTACAAAGGTTAGGAATATTAGCAATCTAGTAGCAGCAGCAACAGAATCACTTAAAAAGTTCGTAACAGCAGAGTAAAAATAATGAACAAGCCAGGGCAACCCTGATACCTAATTAAACGAAGTCTGAAGGTGGGACTGGTTCAAGATTTCCAGCTAACAAGAAAAGGAGTCTTCTTATTTCAAAACAATTTTGTGAGGAAATTCCAAAGGAACCTGCTAGACATGTTAGAGGCGATTGCTTGGATTTATTTAGAGGCAGATCAGTTATTCATTCCAACTGATTGTTCAGTACAACCAACTGCTGTGATGTACCACCCATCCTTAATGATAATGAATTAATACCAAAAACTAGGGAGCTGGATATCTTACGATAAGCATCTGAACCCCAAGGTAATGAGGTAGCAAAATCAGCTGGGGAAAAATGCTACAGTATACCTCTTCCATTTAAGTAAATAGCATACTTTATTCTGACACTCAACTGTTCTGTATTTCTTTTCTCATCCCCACACACCTATAAACATTCTCATCTTCACATACACACACACATGTCTTTGTTTTTTTTACTTCTTCCCTCACTTTCCCATTACACATAAAGGTAGATTTGTGACTCTTTTACTAGCAGACTATAGCAGACCACCTGTTGCCTTTCCCCTTCCCCACCCATGGCTACCACATCACTGCTATGCAGGCAGAATTGGAGACCGGCCAACCCAATCTCACATTTGCAGGTGCTCTTACTTCCTCCAAGCAGCCCCTCACAAGGTGTAAGGAACAGAAGTAGAGCAGACAAAAAAAAAGAGCCCAAAGGTGAATTCTTCAAAGGGGCGAACTCTTATAAATGTGGACTATCCAGCCCATATTTAGGCATTTACTGTCTTACGTGCCAATTCAAATAATGCTATATTTGTCAAAGTTAGTATAGCGGTCTTTTTTTTCTTGTTGAATTTCCTGTTGAAGCAGTAGAAAGATATGAAAAGCAGGTCTTGGAGAAACTATAAATACTAGCAGATGGAAGATGAATTACACTAAAGCCTTCCAGAGTACATAGTCACCATTCCTTCATAGTATCACTAAACTATTCTTAAACTTGAATTTAATTCTCATATAAGATTCTTATGTCCTGGCATATGCTAAATACTTTATGGGAATCCTATAATATTGTTATTTTCACTAGTGTATTAGTCTTCATAAAAAAATGGCATTTGGTATAGATTACTTCCTGATCTGATTTTCCCAATCTATTGTACTACAACACTCAGGACACTCTTTTCAAGCCATCTAATGATTAATGTAGCATTGCCTCTTAAAAAAAAATCTCTGATTGTTGAGGTTCATTTAAAATGTATATAATTGCTATCTTAGTCCCTAGTTTCAAGGCATTTGATTAAAAAAACCTTTTAGTTAAGATTTAAATAAGTGGCACCCAAATTTACATAAATAAAATATCAAATTAAAAATAGAATTATTTCACCCATAGACTGAATATTTATAGACCCACATGTATAGGAAGCTAGTTTCACATAGCATATTTGCATGTGGATAATCTTTCTCTAATGCACAAACAGAATAGCCTAAATCCTTTATCAGCTGCTTCCGTTAAGGATGCTATTTAGGTCCTCAACTCTGCTAATAAGCACAAAAGAAACATATAAAGAGGCCATATGGGAGTTTTCTGTTTAGTTCAGCAACTTTGTTCCTAGCTCATCTATCAATCTTATTAACAGTTTCTCAGAGGTTCTTTCAAGTCTTTGGAGATCTGCGACAACACAGTAGGACTGCTTAAATTTATGTTATCTTTTTTCTAGCAGATTAAAAAAGAAAAAAAAATCAAGTTTTTATTGTACAAGCAAGCTTGCTGGATTATCAATGTGCTGTTTTTATTTGTCCTTTAATAATTCTTGGATGATGTTTTTAATTTTGCTTTTATTTATTTTTAATTGTTTTTATCTTTGCTTTGCTAACCACATTAAACACCCTTCATTGTGGAATAAATACATTCTGGAACGCAAATTAAGACTTTTAGACCCTGCTATTAAACACAATGCATTTTATTCACTAATACTGGAGTCCAGGTTGGAAAAAAAGGCCCAAAGGCTGATTACTTGTGAAACTTTTATAATGTTTAGTGTTTGGGCAATGTTTAATAAAATCTGATCACACTCGAGTCTGGGGGAGGGGAGAAGCATCCAGGAATGCTTACAACTATCAGATCTAGACTACACAAACCTAGATAACCAATAGATATGGGAAAATTTACTTTTTACTGTCAAAGAATGGTTTTTTCTGGCTATAGCAGAGTTTAAGTCGAAGTTCATCTGGGGCAATGTGCTTCTCTTAAGATTCCAATGGTGTATTTTGTAACCATGTTCTCAGAAAAATGTCATCAGGAACAGATTCACATACTTTGTGTTCTGTCCAACTGTGTATCTATGTTTGATTGAACTTCGATCTAGCTTTTAAGTTTGTGAAATAAAATGCCCTTTGGACCCTACTGCAGCTTCAGGAAATTTTTAAAGAGAGGGGTTCCTAATTGTAGTCAGGTACAGCCCCACCAATTTTCATAGAATTAACTATACCATACTCTGGTTAGAATCTAGCCATCCACTTAAAATATTTTTTGCATGCGAAGAACAACTTCTTTGTTAGTTTGGCATGAAACATTCCAAAACTGAGTTTGTGTTATGAGGGGGGGAAAGTCCAGGTTCTTCTTGGCAGAGTATAGAACTGGGCCTCAGACTAATATATAGTATTAATGCACACTGAAATGGAAAATATTATATAAAGGTCCTTTTCTTTCCTTATGCTAGATCTACACTTTCTGTTTGCCTCATCTCCTGTGTGAATCGTTCCCCTTTATTGAATGGAAGATTAGATGATATCATACTTCACCCATACCCACTTCCTTGCAAATATATCCTCATGACATTTTTCATCTCTGAGTGAATAGCTTTAAGAAATACTTTAAATTTCTGGTCACCGTGGAAAAAAGTCTGAGCTCCAAGGGGATGGTGCATTTAAACCATTTTAACAACTCTGGTAAAAAGGAAGTATGAAAGGGGATCCTCAGTGGTTCATATTTTCCTAAAAGGCAGAAGCTATTTCTTTTAAGAAGTTTGAAATAAGAGAAAATATGCGTCAATGGCTGGACTTTACTTTAGTCACAAGCAGTGGTAGGATTCAAATTTTTTTACTACTGGTTCTGTGGGTATGATTTGGTGGGTGTGGTGTTGCTTGGTGTGCATGGCAGGGCAAGGTTACTGTAAAATCCCATTCCCTCCCCACTCCACTAACCTGCTTTCCAGCTCCATTCTCTTGTGCGGGGCAACAAAAGAAGACCCAGCCGATCAACTGCACTTGGGAGGTAGAGAATAGATGGGGGTGGGGCCAGTC
The DNA here is from genome assembly GCF_049901735.1 of Notechis scutatus. Lineage (NCBI taxonomy): Eukaryota > Metazoa > Chordata > Lepidosauria > Squamata > Elapidae > Notechis > Notechis scutatus. The sequence goes on along the minus strand of NC_142011.1, from coordinate 39,588,675 downwards.
AAGAGGTGGTATTTGCTGGTTCTCTGAACTACTCAAAATTTCTGCTACCAGTTCTCCAGAACTGTTCAGAAATGCTGAATACCACCTCTGGTCATAAGTAATAGGTTTGAACTATTGAGACTCTTATTTGAAATTTTAAACTTAAATTGAAACTTTAAACTTAAATTTATGCCAACATTTAATTACCCTAATTAAATGTTGGCATAAATTTAAGTTTAAAGTTTCAATTTAAGTTTAAAATGAAATCCAGAATCCAACTCATCAACACATGTTTTGTAAAATAATATACAATGAAAATAATCTACAGAATCTACTGAGTAGAATGGATCTTAAATAAAAAGTAATCTGATCTAATTATAATATATAGATTCTGGAGGAAAATAAATAATATGCTTCACATTCATGGGGGTATTTTGCTTTTGGAAACAAGGCAGGGGTGGAATGCTACCGGTTCTGCCCAGCTCTATAGAACCAGTAACTCTGAAGAGCAGCAGACACAGAACCGGTTCTGTATTTGCTGCTTCTTTGGCTCACCCGCCCATCCAGGTTCTTACCTGACCTTTATTTCCTGCTTTTTCAACCTCAGCTGCTTTGCGTGGCAGAGCTGAGGTTGAAAAAGCAGTAAAAAAGGCGTTTTTCAAACACTGCACGCCCGCGCACAGCGCTTATCAGCTGTCCAGGCAGCACAGCTTTAGGTTTATTACACACGCGCGCAGCATAATCACTGAACTGGTAATAACACCAGTTGAATCCCAGCCCTGCAACAAGGGCCTGCTTATCCTCTATAATTCTATCCTATCTGGATGCCACTGTTTAGTATGATATTCATTATAAGGTGGGGATCACATGTCATTATGAATATCTTGAGACATGGAAATGGCATTAACACTCATATTTATACATTTCCATGTGGAACATGCCATTGAGAGAAAGAAAAATTAAGTATTATTTTTTTAAATAAAAATATTACTTTTGATAACTTTGGTTTTTCATCAGTTTCAAGATGCGGAACTCAACCACTGTGGTCTGTAAATTATGTTTCCTGGCTTAGTATAGAAAAGAGGTGTCAGTCAAACTCAATTTCGTTGAGGGCCACATCAGGGCTGTGGTTGACCTTGGGGGCCCCGGGGGATGTGGCTAACTGGGTGGGTGTGGCTGACTAGGTGGGAGTGGCCAGCTTGATGCCACTCCCCAAACTGCTGCATGTTTTCTCTTCGCATTGAATAGACCGGACTGAAGCCACGCTGGCCTAATTGGGTAGACCGGGCCGAAGCTTCCCTGGCTTCCCTCTTCACGCCAGGTAGACCAGGCCGAAGCTTTGCTGGCCTGATCTTTCCTCTCTGCATTGGGTAGACTGGGCCAAAGCAAAGCGAGTAGACCAGACTGAAGTGACGCAGGAAGACCAGGCCGAAGCGATATAGGTAGACTGGGACAGCCCCGCAGGCCAGATCCAACCACATCAGCCTGCAGGCCTTGAGTTTGACACCCCTGGTATAGAAAGTCTTATTCAACAACAATGGTTAAGCAAACCATATCTAAATGTGAAGTGTAATCCAACATGTGTGATATCAAGATTGTGAAGGCTGGAATAATCAGTCTAACCCTATCCAAAAAAATATTTTTCCCCCCCTTAATTATTTGTTGTGGTTGTTTTTTTCTTCCCTTTCCTTTATTAAAAAAAAAAAAAAAAAAAAAAAAAAAAAAAAAAAAAAAAAAAAAATTAGAGTTTTTTTTGGTAAAAAAAAAAAAAAAAATATGTTTTTTTTTTTTTTCCCCTCCCCCCCCCCCCTCCCCCCCCCCCCTACACTTAACAAAAAAAAATAAAAATCACAATCAACACAACCCCCCCCCAACACCAAAACAAAACCCCACCCAAAAAAAATAAAAAAAAAAAAAAAATACTAAAAAAGGAAGAAAATTTCTTCCCCAAACACCCCCCCCCCCCAAAAAAAACCAACCCCCCCAACAAAAACAAACCCCCCCCCACCCCCCAAAACACCACAAACACCCCAACAACCCCCACACAACACACACCCCCACCCACACCACAACACAAAAAAAAAAACCCCCACACCCCCCACACGCCTTCCCCCCCCACACCACATCCCCCACTCCCACCCAACCTCCCTCCCCCCCCCCCCCCCCCCACACCATCCCCCCCCCCCCCCCCTCCCCCCCCCCCCCCCCCCCCCTCCAACTCAAAATTCATTCCCCCCCCCCCAACACACACAAACCCCACACCCCCCCCCCTCCAACCCTCTTCCCCCACCCCAAAAAAAAACCTCAAATTTTTTTTCTCACCCCCTCACGCTCATTCCATCATCGAGAACATCATTTCTCTTAATAATTGAATAAGTAACAGTGTATCAGTACTTGTCATCGACCCATCTTTTTGTTCCTAAACAATATATTAGCAAGAGACTGAATTATATATTAAATAACTATAATAACAAAGAAAATTAAAGGGTTAGAGTTAGTCAAAATATTCTAACTGAATCAATTAATATCAAGCATACATTATTACCAGTGGTGGTATTCAATTTTTTTTACTACCGGTTCTGTGGGCGTGGCTTGGTAGGTGTGGCAAGGGAAGGATACTGTAAAATCCCCATTCCCTCCCCACCCCACTAACCGGCTTTCCAGCTCCGTTCTCTGTGCAGGGCAACAAAAGAAGACTCAGCTGATCAGCTGGGACTCGAGAGGCAGAGAGTAGATGGGGCTGAGGCCAGTCAGAACTACTCAAAATTTCCGCTACCGGTTCTCCAGAACCTGCCAGAACTGGCCGAATACCACCTCTGATTATTACGTATTTTCCACTGTTAAGTAGTATGCACATTCTAGACATATATGTTGTTTTTGATTTGTATAGCTTGGAAAGAAGAGAGATACTGATTTTTCCTAGATTTAGAAATAGGTTGGAAAGATTTTTCTTATTACCAGCAGTTTGCATTAAGAAACAGGTTGGATTAAGACAAGTGACTGAAAAGTTCTCTGGATTCTCATTTATGCAAAGTTGGGAAAGGCCAAAAACCCAAGCAATTTTTTAGAAGTTAAAAAACAGTAAAATATATTATTCAGAAAATGTTTCTAGGTCATCATGAAAAAAAAAAAAAAAAAGGCCCCGCTATTAGCCCTTTAGTGCCATCTACTGGTGCCTAGAGATACCATTAACACTTAATGCCAGTAAATGTAAAACAAAGCTGGGAAATTTATTGAGGGCCGTATTCCTTGAGTATATTTACTAAAGACACTGAGCCTCTGTAGTAGATTAACAATCTCAAGGCTGAAAAACACTGGTCTAAAACAACCCACGCAGTGCAATAATCCAATACTACTGCATCTCTAATAGATGTTTATCCAGCCTCCGCTTAAATACTTACAGTATTCAAGTACATGAGATTCCACCATAACTTGAAGCACTCTGTTATATGATTACTGTTAGGTAATTTTTCATGACATCCAACAGGTATCTTCCTCCTTAAGTTCCTTGTTTCTTGTCCTGTCTTCTATCTAGAACACAGAACAATTCTGCTTTGACTTCTACATGAAAACCCTTTCAGGCACTTAAATACATCTACTGTTCCCCATATCTCCACATTAAAGGCACTGACCATCTTGCATGTATCATAAGGCATTTTGCTCTTATTCCTGGATTAAACTGATAGCATCATTCTGGAATATCACTTATTGATTGCACCGCAGTTTAAGCAAAATTGGAATGTTCATGATCTCTAGTGGAAATCTGTAGATAAGATCTGATGAGTGCTTGCTTTCATTCCATCAGCTGAATTATATATTGAACTGAAAGGGTTTGCTATTTGACTGAAAGTTTAGCAAACTTCATGAAAGAACAGAGCATTTCCAAGAGGCAGTTTCAATTAGATCTTCCTGCATTAAAACACATCCAAGTCGCAGAAAGGTTGGTGGTGCAGCTTAGGAAATCTTACACGTGGAAGGCATTGATCCTTACAACAGATCCCTATTAGACAGTCACATTACTTATTGGGATATACTATTTCATTTCAAAAAAATAATAAAATATTCCTTGTGCAAAACACTTTTCACTACTGTTTCAATCAGCTGGCAGCACTGTCTTTCCCTGAGGACATGTGTCCATGCCACCAGATTGGGTAAGGTAGGGCACACTTCATGTTCCTTTCTTTAAATGCTTTAAACTTTACAACACCAAGGAAACATAGCTCTGCCCTGTGGAATAACCTTCCCACTGCAGTTTGATTCTGGCAGATTCTTATCCTTTCAACCTTCCGAATAGCACTTAAGACCTGGCTTTCGCCCAAATGCTGCCATAGGATGAGATTGGCATGGGAGGAGTGTGTTGTGAACTGCATTGGAAGGCTTAGCTGTAGCATCGGGTTTTTCTTTTCTTTTTTGGCTTTACTGCTTTTGTTTTATTGTTTGTATATATCATTTGCATACTTGGAATGTTATTGGGACAGGCGTCTTCAAACTTGACAGCTGTAAGACTTGTGGACTTCAACCCACAGAATTCCTCCTCCAGTCATGTTAGCTCAGGAATTCTGGGAGTTGAAGTCCACAAGTCTTAAACTTGCCAAGTTTGAAGACCCTTGGGATAGAGTTTAGTTTAAGATGGGCAGCCTTATACATATTTTAAATAAATAAAGACTGATGTATAAACTGTCGTGCTCTTGATGGTCATTTGGGGATCCTTGGCAGAGGATTGGATCATGTTGATGTACCAAGAAATAACAAAAAACTAATCTAACAGGAGTAGTACTAATCAAAATAAAGATTAATACAAGAGCCAGGAGAACTGGAAAACCATTCAAATCAAATCTGGTTTTTCAAGAGAGGTTACTAGAGTTAAAAAAGGGGGGGCATAAGAAAACAATGGTAAAGTTAATTTTACAAGTAATCAATATGGAACTTGTTTGCACTTACCATTTTATTTTAGATTAGGATGATGTGGGCACAGCAGTCAAACTGGGTTTGATATTTTAGGTATGGCATACTCAGCATCTCTGCTAGCTGCTATGCCCATAAGTGCCTCAAAATACTGTTATTTGGCAGTATTGGGGATATAGCTACTCAAGAAAATCTGCCATGAAACACAGGTCTTGAATAGTGGGACAAGATCTGGGCTTAAAGCAGATATCAAGACTTTGGGGGCTTGCTTAGTCCCCAAGGATACCAGTTCTGGCTATGGGGAAAAATCAAAATGTGGGAAACAAAGGTTGCAGAAATAAGCAGGTAAACTGTGAGTCTGTTGTGCTGAAAATAGAGACTACATCTCTTGGCAAGAGTGAGGTATAGAAGCACAGAGTGTCCCACTGACTTTGGTTGTTATAATCTAGCAGGAAGTTGATTGTTACAACCTAATATTCAGCATTTGAGAAGCTGTCACAAAGAGGAGACGGTCAATTTATTTTCCAAAGCACCAGAGGGCAGAACAAGAAACAATGGATGGAAACTAATCAAAGAGAGAAGCAACCTGGAATTGAGAAGAAACTTCCGAACAGTGAGGACAATTAACCAGTGGAACAGCTTGCCTTCAGACGTTGTGGGTGCTTCATTACTGGATGTTTTTAAGAAGAGACTGGACAGTCACTTGTCTGAAATGGTATAAGATCTCCTGCTTGAGCAAGGGGATGTACTAGAACAGTGATGGCGAACCTTTTTGTTGTGGTATGCTGAAACCGTGCCAGCACCTACAATGCAATGCGCCCCATCACCGCTGCGCATGCACGTGCAACACTCCCGCCCTGCCCCCTTGCCTGCACAATGCATGTGCATGCCTCCCAGCTGATTTTCAGCCCATTTTAGGCCATTTTTACCCTCTTGGAGGCTTCAGGGAAGCCTCTGCAGCCTCAGGAGGCCGAAAAATAGGCCCTTTCAGCACTTCCGGTATTTCCGGAAGGCCCATTTTTTGGCCTCCTGAGGCTGCAGAGGCTTCCCTTGAGCCTCTGGGAGGGCAAAAATGGTCTCAAACAGGCCAAAAATCAGGTAAGTTTGCCTGGGGCTCGCGTGCCCACACAAATGGCTATGCGTGCCACCTGTGGCATGGGTGGCATAGATTCATCATCACGAGACTAGAAGATCTCCAAGGACCCTTCTAGCTCTATTCTGATTCTAAGTTGCAAGGAGGTGCTTACTTAATGACCCACGGTACAGGGAGAGCAAGGATTGCCATCACTAAGCAATGCAGTCACATGGCATTGCACTTTATGACCTCTTTAGTGATGGAGATTCTGCTCTCAATTGCCATTGTATCTATATATGTTTTTTTTCTTTTTCTCTATTTACTTTATTTCACTTAGTTTTATATTTATATCTTTTATCACTCTTTTCCTTTTCTATAACTTTATATGATATGTTTGTTTTTTTATTATTGTAAAACTTCTTTTATTAAAAATCGTTTTAAAAAGTAGAAGAGACAATCCTATATATATTTCTTGAACTGGTCAGAAGAAGAAAAACAGGATCTTGAACAGGAAAGTACAGTATTTTGTTGCAAAAAACAACAACACCACGTCCATTCACTTGTGGTTGATGTCATAATCTTTTGTGTCCATGTAGATATGAATAAAATCAAAGCTCCTGTTTTTAAAAAAACCACATATTTCCAATGACATTTGGGACTGGACAGGGTAGCACAGCTAGAATTAAAAACAACTCTTACCTCAAGTAGTACTTGAGGATATTGCTTATTATCAATTTTGATGGAGTCACTAGGTGGCAGCATTAGTGAATGAAATTTTTATCTAACCAAAAAGAATCTTAATAAGCAATCTTATTACAGTAAGAAAAAGGAGTAACTATATCCAGGTCATAATTAGCTATTTATTGTAGTTAATTCAAGTAACTAATTTTATTTAGTTTAAACAAATAACTAATACACTAATATTATGAGGACCCTGCTATTATCACACATAAGACTTATATGGAGCGTTACAGATTCTGGATATTTATTAAAAGCAAATGTCTACATGACCCACAATGTCATGCCCCTGTTGGAGTCTTTAATCCAATGAGGAAGCTGAACAGCTGACAGGGAGTGGGAGTGTGACTCCGTTGGCTGTGGAGGAAACTGGGGAAGGGCAAAGGCCAGCTGGGCAGAGCAGAGAAGAGGTAGAACAAGGGAGAGGGAATTCAGAGGAAGACCCAGGCCCACCCCTCTTCATCCTAGGGCACTCAGGGAGGAACGGAGAAGAGAGCAATGTGGGTTGCATGGCTTACAGGAGAGGAAAGGGCCCTGATTCCCTTCCTTAACTGCAGCTGGGAACACAGTTTATAAAAAAGACAAGCTGCGTGCAGCAGGCTGTTGGGAGCAAACGTAACTTTATCTTGTATTGTCATGGCTTATCTGTATTCCTGGCGTCTTCCCAATTGTGTGAGTTTTGCCGTGCTTTCAAGTCTGAAATTCTTGTTCCTGCCCTGCCAAACTAATTACTTTAGTTTGGCTTGTTTGGACTTTAAGTTACAGTTTGTGTTTACCCTGTTTTGGACTGAATTTTCTGCAGTCAAAGGCTTTTCCTGGGAGAGTTTTTCTCCAGCCAGAAGGTAACCTGGACATTGGGGGAAAAGTTGGAGATAATAAAGGGACTCTTATTAATTATCTGTGTTGCTTTTGCACCACACACAGGGTCATCACACACAAGTTCTGATAAGAAATGGGAAATAAGCTTATTTTACTTATACATTTTATGGTAAATATGTGATCAATTGTTTCAACCATAGATGGCTCATATGGACTAGGTTGTTCCTTATAAGGAGTCTTATAAGCAAAATAGAAACCAGTACAGATCGTCTTTTGGTTGTGACAGCAATTGGCACCAGAATTTCCATTCCAATTGATCTGATTGTAAAGTATGAAGTCATGTGATCACAACACTTAGCAATAGCAATCCTAATCTGATTTGTTGTAGCTGCCCCCCCTGCCCCCTGCCCCTTTTCTGGATCATGGAATACAGTTTCTTGGGTGTTACTTTAGAGTTTCATCACTATTTAAATTTCTTTATCAAGATGACTCATGTTGTTTTTTGTAAGAGACTACCATCAATTTAGGAGGCTGAACAATCCTTTTCTTGATCATTTTAGGTACAGAAACTCAGACAATCGTCTGACATTCATTTATCATCCTCTTATCATCTGCAGTCCATGAACAATCAGAGAAGATGGTTCCTATACATTGTAGCAGGTTTAATTCCATAATTTTGTGATTCAATTAATCAGTTGCAACCTGAAATTATACTGGCCACATATGGGTTTATCACTACATTTTTATTTAAAAACAGATTCTGTAAAATAAATAAATACATACACACATACAATAAATGGTATTTAGGTCAGTGACCATTTCATAACTGTTCAAATACACTTAACCCTGTCTTCTCAAAATGTACCCAAAATGGATAGCAGAAAAATAAAAGATGTGATGCAACAAAAAATACTTTCTATTTGCAGTTGTGGTCCCATCCTTATAGTTACTGGGAATTATGGTGCAACAAAATTCTGCTTACTCTGATTTAATTATTTAAGTTAGGGCATATATATAATTCAGCAAAAATTTATAAGTAGAATTATCATGCTGAAAAGGATAAGTAATAGAAGCATGAATTCAGGTAACTGTACTGTAATTAATATGCAACATTAGTTCATATAAATCTGTCATGCACTATAGTGGTTCTTTTGACTCAGATATTAATACTGTTCTAGAAGAATTTTTTTGTATACACCTTTGTTCTTTTGATCTATATAGTAACAGTTTGGAAAATTATGAAAATAGATATTTAAATATTTACAACTATAATACTGATACTATAAAACAGAAAAGATACCTGCCAATATGTCCTAATCCAACTCCCAAAAACAACAAGCATGCTGTTTTTTACTAACGTTCCCTTTATTAGGAGCGCCAGCAACCCTGACAAAGAGTCTCTCTCTCTCTCTCTCTCTCTCTCTCTCTCTCTCTCTTTCACCACACTCATAGAGGAAGTCCTGGGAAGGTGCACTCGCTCTTTTTCCAGCAGCACACACACACATGTTCCGAAGGTGCACCTGACTCTCAGTGCTGCAGATTCTAAGAATGAATTCCGATATAGTTCCAGACAGGATTCACAAGTTCGGACTATCAGTGGCTGACCAACAGGAAGAAGAATAGTTGTCTGCCACACCTATTCATCTCTGACCCCTGCCTTTTATCTCCAGTGCTAGGGTGGGGCTTAGCTAGCAGTGGTAGCTCTTCTGTCCTGAGGAACAGCCCATAGTTTTCCGCTGGTCTCCTTTCCTCTGCTTTTTGCACATCCGCGCATCAGGCACAGGATGCAGCTTTTCCTCCTCTTCCTCATCAGCCACCTCCGGACCTGGGGTATGTTGACTCTCCGGGGGCTGATGGATGGCCCAGGCTCCACCTTTGTCTCTATTTCTGACAGCTCCATTCCATCTTCCCCCTCAGAGCTCTCAGATTGCCTTGATACTGAGCCCAACTCCCACTCCGCCTCGTCATCTAATTCGGCTGCTGGAGTGGCCGGATGCCAATAGGCCACAACACAATAGGACTGGCCTGTCCCCCATGTTCTGATGGTATAGGTCTATGGTAGACCCATCAACCAAGGAATTTCACCTGGCAGAGCCTTTTCTGCCATGATTCCTGCCCTTAGGAACATATTGGATGTGAGGTCTGCTTCTCCCTTCTGGCCTTCAAAAGGGCTTTAAGACCTGACTCTGCCAGTTGGCATGATACCCTAATGAGGACATTTTAGTTTGGAGATGATTGATGCAGTGAGAGAAGAAGGCAACACACCTTCTCCACCTGAGCCCTTGGTTTTTAGTCTATTTGATTCTTGTACTATAATTTTAATAGATCTTACATTTAGAATTGTTTTTATACATTTATTTTTTATTGCATTATATGCCACCCAGAGTCACTCTGGACAGCAAGATGGATCACATATAAATTTAATAAACAAATAAATGCCATTTTCATCAATAATGCAATAGTTTAATGAATTCACTCCCTTTCTATATTTCAATAAACAATTTCTATTGGAATGTCATTAGAAGAACAGTTCAGAAATTTGGATTAAACCATTGATTTAAGGAGCCTATTGGAGAAAAGGTGATTGATAAAATTAAATGCCCATTAAATAGCAAATAAAAATTTCAAGCCTTTCAATTTTTCCAACTTCCAATTTTATTATTAGTTTTAAAAAAAATTCTGCCTGCAAATTTCATATGGCTAAAGTAAAATGAACGACCTTTTGGATTACCTGCCGATTTCATAACTGAAGGGGACAAGACGGAAATGTTTGATTTCTTTTTCAGAAGTTGGGGTGTCAAGAGTTTGTTTTAATGCAAAATTCTGAGCTGGTGTAAGATAAATCAGATTTTCCTACACAAATATCTTGTGTCACAATGCAACACATTTCTTTTTGTCAAAATAAATCAATAAGGTGGTTTGCCATATGGCTTTGCTTCGTTAAAGTGAAGCATCCCCTTGTATTTCTGGTGTTTTTTTAAATCTCTCCTGCCAAATGGCATTAAAAATTGTGTAAAATTGGTGACTTGTGACTGAATGCTTGAGGGGCTGCAATTCACTCTGTTGTGGAAGAATGGCAGCTGCCCTAATAGAAAAAGGGAAGGTATAAAAGAAACATGTAGACACCAGACTAAAAGACATTGATGTGAGTAACCAGGTAGAGGAATCTATCTGAAACCAGGTTGTCAAGAAAAGGAGCAAGAAAGAGACGATTTTGGGAAAGGTAGTTGCTCAATTCAAACATCATGATGAGCCATTATTACTAAGTAAACCACAAGTGGCTGGGTTGATATAGCATACTCAGCCATCGAAGTTTCCAAACTACAGTGGTTGGTTTCATATAATATACTAAGTAAAAATCCAAACAAAGTGTAGGCATAATTATTTTGAGAACTAGGATCAAGTGTAAAGTTACAGAATTCTGTAATGATACAGAGATATAAAATCAATTTAAAAAATTCTAAGGAAAAAATAGCAAAAGCAGGCATATACAACTTTAGTAGCAACTTATTGCTGAAGAATCAGTCTAAGAGTTATGGAATCAATTATAAATCAATCCATCATCCTCTACTTAAAGACAAACAACTTGCTACCTAACAAGCAGTTTGGTTTTAGAAAAAAAATTATCCTGTAATCTGCAACTCCTACACTGTAGAAACATTGGGACCACACATCTTGACCAGGATAAAGCAATAGATGCAATTTACATAAACTTCTGTAAAGCCTTTGATTCAGTGATACACAACAACTACTGTTGAAATTAAGTTCTTACAGCATCTCCAGATCCCTGCAAAAGTGGATTGCCACGTTCCTGTCCAACAGGCAACAAATAGTCAAAATAGGGAGGGCCCCATCAAATCTGGCACCAGTTAACAGCAGTGTCCTCCAAGGCAGCATTTTAGGACAGGGGTCGCCAACCTTTTGGCCCTCAGGGACCACCAAATTCATAATTTTAAATCCCGTGGACCAGAGACCCCAGGAAAATCCCCAAAAAAGTCTGCAGGAAAATTCCCCACCGATCGATCATTCTTTATTTAGGATCGCAAGATACCCTTCTCCAGCTCCGTTCTCGGGGCGGGGGGGAGAGACTTTTGGCTGCATGCAAGGAAAGCAGCAGAAGCATCAAAAGTCTTTCTCTCCCCCAAACTCCACCAGAAATGAGTCTTTGTGAGACTTGTTGCACTGGTGCAGCCTCTTGGAGCAGAATGCCTTGCAGCAGTGGCCCCCAACCTTTTTTGTGCCATGGCCCGGTACCGGCATCACAAAATGATCCACGGCCCGGTACCGCATCAGCACGCATGACAAGGCAAGGCGAGCTGAGCGACGGCCAGCCAGCCGTCCCCTGCTTCTCCCGCCACCTTCAACGCTTCCTTTGTACCTGTGTTGATGGGTTTCGGGACGGCTTTGGGACGGTCGCTCGGCTCGCCTTGCCTTGGGTGCTGAAAGAATCCTCGCGCCTTAGTTTCGTTCGAAGCCCCCCCCCTTGATGAAACTAAGGTGCAAGGATTCCTTCAGGACCCAAACACCGCTTTCCAACTGGAAAAGCTCACCCGGAAGCACTTTATCATCGAAACAAGATGGTGGCGCCCAGCAAACCGGTGGCCTGGTAGAAAATGTTCCATGGACCGCTACTGGTCCGGGGCCCGGTGGTTGGGGACCCCTGTCTTGCAGGATCCCAAAGACTCATTTCTGGCAGTTTGGGGGAGAGAAAGAAAGAATTTTGCTGCTTTCCTTGCATACAGCCAAAAACAGAAGAAGAAGCGGAAAGAAGCAGCCCGGTGCCCAGGCCAGGCATGTGGGGCGAGTGGGGCTAGTTCCTCCCTCCGCCCTTTCCCCCCCCCTCACTACCTCGTGTTGTTTGCAATGCAAGCAATGCAAGCCTTGTGTTCCCACGGGCCATGTGGGTAGTCTTCCCTCTCAAGTACTCTCTAGCTTCCAAGCTTAAGTCAGTTGGAGCCTGCTGACACCATCATTGTCATAAATTGTGATTTAAACCCCTTGCTGTCATTTCCTTCCTGTATCTCATTTTATAGTAGCTCCATAATTTATTCTGGCAGGTGGCATTACCTGTCTTCTGGGGAGGGGGAGTGTTCCCGTGCAGCCTGGATTAATTGCTTTGGGGGTAACATTTCTCTGCAGACCACCAAATTTTTCTTGGAGACCACCAGTGGTCTCTGGCCCACTGGTTGGCGACTACTGTTTTAGGACACACACTCTTTCTGCTTTATATTAATGACCTATGCAATCATATTAAAAGCAGCTATGTCCTCTTCACTGATGATGTAAAATTATTTAACACCACTGACAATGCTGCTGCCCTATAAAGCGAGCTTAACTATATGTCAGAATGGTCACGCATTTGGTAACTCCAAATCTCAACTAATAAACATTCTGTCCTGCACATTGGCAAAAAAAATCAGAACACCAAATACAAGTTGGACAGAAACAATCTTGTAGAAGACTCTCAGTTTGTCAAGGACCTAGGAGTACTCATTTCAAACTATCTAAGCCCCAGAGCTCACTGTAACAGCATTGCCAAAAAGGCATTAAGAGTTGTTAACCTAATCTTGTGAAGCTTCTTCTCTGGTAACATTGTATTGCTAACTAGGGCATACAAAACCTTTGCCAGACCAATTCTTGAATACAGCTCATCCACCTGGAATCCACACTGTATATTGGACGTTAACACGATTGAACGGGTCCAGAGGTATTTCATGAGAAGAGTTCTCCACTCCTCTACTCACAATAGAATCCCTTAGGCTTGAAATTCTGGGCTTGGACAATCTGGAATTGCACCACCTGCAGTCCAATCTAAGCATAGTACATAAAATTGTCTGCTATAATGCTTTACTTCTCAATGACTTCTTCAGCTTCAACCACAATAATACACAGGCAAACAATCAATACAAACTCAAGGTAAACTATTTCACTCGATTGCAGAAAATACGACTTTAGCAACAGAGTGGTCAATGCCTGGAATGTCCTACCCGACTCCGTTGTTACAGCCTGAAACCCTCACAGCTTCAACCTCAAACTGCCTACCATAGACTTCACCCCATTCCTTTATTTTTTTAATATTTTTTATAACAAACAAAACAACAAATAAAAACCTTCTTTCAATTATACAGTGTGTTTATATGTCATGTGCACAATATTTATACAAACCTTTCCTCTTACATTTATATTCATATTATATTCTAATCAACATTCTATATCATATTGTATCATTATTATACTATCATTAAAATTTTTATTTCAATTCCTACTTCACTCCATTCCTAAGAGGTCCATAAAGGGGGAGTGCATAAGCGCACCAGCATGCCTACCATTCCTGTCCTATTGTCCCCATTTATCTGTATTTACTTTCTTTGTTTATGCTTATATTTATACCTATACCTGCTTTTTTACATGTTTGCAAACAAATAAAATAAATAAAAAAATAAAATGAATAAATAAGAGCATGTTTCCATAGGATGGTTTTTAATGGGACATGGAAGTAGCATGTTTTGTGCTGCTGAGAATATAAATAACCTAACCAAATCAAGAACCTTTGTAGAAAAGACTGAAGTTTATCCACATGCTTATATAATTTAAATATAAAGGTGCATGGAAATCAAATTGTATGTGAGCAACATATGAATTTTAAGAAATGGGGAGCAAGGTATTTACTAACAAAAGCAACTTTCAAGATGTTGTGGGACTTCAACTGAGAAATATTAGTGACAGTGGCAAACATTTCCAGTTTCTACTGTTTTTAGGCAGATAATCACAATTAATCCTTCATGGGTTCCTGGTTTTATGTGTCGCATGATACATACATGTATGCAAATTTATATATTCAAAATAAAGGACATTCCTCAAGGTGATTACAATATTATTAATTTCCTCAGTAAGTCTGGGCATCTTATGAATCTAACACTCTTAGAAAAAAATGTAGGAGACTTCCGGTGGAAGGACAGGGACGTCCAGAGGAGAAGCCCAGCTGTGGCCTTCGATCACCTCTTCTCGCGTTTGGAGGGATCCCCAGTGGATACACGAAACCCGTAGAGCTTCGTGTCAGAATAGAGGACCCCCGGGTTGCTGTTTGGGGGAAGGCAACTCCCCAGCAACGAAGGAAGAGCCTCTGAGACCAGCGTGATTGAGCCAGCCGCCAGCTAATGGCAGCTCCAAAGTCCGGTCTGTCACTGAACTGACGAGCGAAAAGTGACAGCCTGAAAGATCCGAGCTGAAAAGGGCAGAAGGACTACAAAAGCCGTGAGTGAGATCGGTCTGACTCTCCCTCTTTCATTGTGAGTAACAGTGGTGGGAAGCTGGAGACAAGCGGCTAGAAAAGCAGTTTGAAGGTTGGGGTGGCAGGACAGGGACGTCCAGAGGTGGAGAAGCCCAGCTGTGGCTTTCGATCACCTCTTCTCGCGTTGGAGGATCCCCAGTGGATACACGAAACCCGTAGAGCTTCGTGTCAGAAAAGAGGACCCCGGGTTGCTGTTTGGGGAAGGCAACTCCCAGAAACGAAGGAAGAGCCTCTAAGACCAGCGCGATTGAGCCAGCCGCCAGCTAATGGCGGCTCCAAAGTCCCGTCTGTCACCGAACTGACGAAGCGAAAAGTGACAGCCTGAAAGATCTGAGCTGAAAAGGGCAGAAGGACTACAAAAGCCGTGAGTGAGATTGGTCTGACTCTCCCTCTTTCATTGTGAGTAACAGTGGGGAAAGCTGGAGACAAGCGGCTAGAAAAGTGATTCGAAAAGTGAAAGGGGATTAACGCAGACAGAATGGCTCAACACTTAAAATGAAAGTGTGGATTGGAGCGTTTGGAAGAAGATTGTCGAGGAGAGAGGAAGGCGGTGGGATCTTTAAGAAGCTCGGGAGTGGATTGCCATCTGGGATCAGCGCCTGAGAAGACTAGAAGACTAGGGGAGAACTATAGCTGCGAAGGAGGGCAGAGCGAGCTGTAGAGGCGAGATAGTGACGCACTGACTTTTATATGTAAGGTCCTCTTCTTTATAGCTACACTGCCTACAAAACTGATTTCTAAAAGGGATCGATTTGAGGCGGACACTCAAAGTGATTGTGGACTGACAATTGCTGACAGAAAGGAAGAAGAGGGAAGAAGAAGAAGGAAGAGACAGACGGAATCCTGGTAAAGACTGAATGCTGAGCGCTGACAGCAATTAGTCAGCACTTCCTCCCTCTGCTCCTTCGGTGCGCCCAGGAAGAAAAACTATAAGACTATAACACCAGCTCCAACTCAGACTTGTTTTTCTATGGAACTAATCCCACAGATACGTGTCTAGTGATTCCCTGAAATCTAAAAGACCCTTTTCTTCCCGCACCCTTTCTCTCTCCTTTCTCTCTTAGTCTTTCCTTTCTCTCTATAACAATTATAAATATAGATGTAAAGGCAAACTGCTTATTATTGTTATTAGGTTTACTGATTAGAGTCTTTTGAATATACAAAAATTTGAAGGTCTGTTAAATTGGGTTG
This sequence comes from Notechis scutatus, assembly GCF_049901735.1. Taxonomy (NCBI): domain Eukaryota; kingdom Metazoa; phylum Chordata; class Lepidosauria; order Squamata; family Elapidae; genus Notechis; species Notechis scutatus. Next base: position 39,572,677 of record NC_142011.1, on the reverse strand, counting down.
ACTTAGATTAACTGGAACCTTGAATATTAATTACATTATAGGACAAAGGTATATACAGAGTGAGAAATTTTAGAGTTGTTTGTTAGCTGTAAATAAGTTTGATTTGATATGATATTGATTTATTAGGGGTTAAATATAATTAATGAATTTTGGTATATGAACTTAGTATAGAGAACAATATATAATACTTAATACATAATATTTGATAATATTCTATTTATAGTATGTGATAACACTTTATTGAATTGGAATTTAAAGTGCCTAAGCGACAAATTGGGTTGAAGAAAGAGATCTAAAATAACTTGGTGTATAAGCTTAGTAAATAGACTTGCAATCACACTTAAAGGGCTATTACATCGAATGGTGATTTGGGAAAATATTCTTAACATTATCCAATTGCAAAAACAAATCTTATCAGAGATGACTTCCACAACAACCACGGCCCTGAAAACGGGAAGGAAGAACACCCAGACCTTGACTACAACTTTGGCAACTGCCTCCCAACAACGCAGAAAACTATAGAAGAGACCTTGACAGGAGAAAAACAACCGACCGTCACTAATGCCAATCTGCAAGCGACACTATTATCCCTGCAAGAATCAATGTCTAGAATGCAGGAGATTATGATTAGGAATCACAATGAGACCAGAGCCGATATTAGCGAACTGAAGGAAGAAATGGGGAAATTAAAAGAGGAGATGAGAGCAGATATACAGAAAGTTGAAGATAAGGTTGGGACAATGCAATTGGCTATGGAAAGAACTGAAATAAAAATAAAAGAAATAGAGAGGAGGACAGAACGAGCGGAGAGGAACCTAGAAAGGACTGAAGAAGGCTTTAAAAATGTTAATAGAGAAATGGAAGATTCCTTGGTCCAACTTGAGATGGACAGAGCAGCGGCATACCTAAGGTTCCAAAACGTGGAGGAATCCAAAAATGAAGAACTAGAGCAATTAATGGCAGGTTTGTTGGCTGATCTAGTTGGAAAAGAGAAAGATGACTTACTCAAAGAATTCGACGAAGTCTATAGGGTAAATACCAGTTACGCAAGGCGTCCACAGTGCCCAAGGGAGATCCATATCCGCTTTTCAAGAAGATGCGTGAGAGACCTAATAGTTAGAATGGCCAGAGATGAGAGAGTATTATATAAGGGCAAAGAGATCATAGTTCGCAAGCAGATTCCAAGAAAAGTGAGGGACTTAAGGCATAAATATAAATTTTTAGCTAACCACTTAAATAAAAAAGAAATTTCATTCAAATGGCAAATTCCAGAAGGGATGCTAATATGGTGGAAGGAAGAAAAATTAAAATAGATTCAATAGAACAAGCACAAGACTTTCTAGAACAGCTAACAACCACGGAGGATCAACACACTAAGGAGGAAACCCAAAGGAACATGCAGGAAGATCGGAACCGCCATAGGAACAAGGAAGAAAGACCCGTCCAAACTCAAGGAAAAGACAACTTACAACAAGAAAGAGTAGAAACATCCCCATACCTCCTACAAGAAGAGAGCCGTATAATTACGAGACAAAAAGCGAGGCAGACTTAAGTAAATGGAGGAAGGAAGTAAAATCCTTTCCATCAACATAAACGGCCTAAATTCAAGAGCTAAAAGGAAGAGGATTCTAACTAAACTAATAAAACAAAACGTTGATATAATTTGCATACAAGAAACACACATTAGGAAAAGTGAGGAGAAATTTCTAGATTGTCCGAAACTGGGAAAATTATTCACAGCACCAGCAGATGAGCACAAAAGAAAGGTATTGCAATATATGTGAGAGATTATTTAAAAGCGGAGTTAATCTGGGCGGACCCTGAAGGAAGAACTCTGGTGGAACAAACTTCGATTAATGGCATTACATTTTTACTGGTAGTAATCTATGCCCCAAATGATGATCAAGGTAAATTTTTCAAACATGTTCACCAAAAAATAATAGATTTCGAAAAAGGCAATATTTGTCTGATTGGTGATTTTAACTCTATAGCTGACTACCGGAAGGATCATAGTAACATGAGTAAGAATAAAAAAGGAAAAAGAGAATTTTCAAAGTCATGTAAGGATATGATGAATGAACTGAATCTGGTAGATATCTGGAGAAAACTAAACCCAAAAAAAGAACAGTTTACTTATTACTCTAACCCACACAAAATTTGGACAAGAATAGATATGGCTTGGATAAATGGTGAATTAATTAATGAAATCAAAGATAGCGAAATCTTACCAAACGACTGGGCTGACCACAACCCAATTCAAATAACCTGGAGAGGTAAAAGAAAACCAAAGAGAAGATGGACTCTTAACACTCACTTAATAAAAGAAGAAGAATATACTAATAAAGTGAAAGAAGAACTGAACTTCTTCTTAAAGGAAAATAATAATGAACTAACTTGAAACAAAATATATGGGACACAATGAAGGCATTTATAAGAGGAACAACAATCTCTTACAATGCTATGAGAAATAAAAGAAAGTATGCCCAACAAAGTAACTTACAACAAGAAATTAAGGATTTAGAAACCCAACTACAAAAGAACCCCAAAAATCAAAGAATACAGAATCAGTTAATAACAACTAAACACAAACTAAATTTACTGGAACAAGAAAAATTGGAGATTAGTCTGAAAATGACTAAACAAATTTATTTTGAGCATGCAAACAAGCCAGGGAGATGGTTAGCCCACAAACTTAAGAAAACGAAAGAAAAAGATTGATACACCAATTAATGGACGAGAGGGCAATTTGCAAGAGGAGATAGAGAAGAAAAAGAGATCACTTTTAAATACTTCGGGAAATTATACAAAAAGGAAGAAGTCTGTGAGGACAAAATAATGAAATACCTAGAGGAAGCGAACGATAAAGCAATTGGAGAGGAAGAGATAGAATTATTAAACAAAAATATAACATGGTCCGAACTGAAGTCAGCAATAGAGAAGCAAAGTAACAATAAAGCGCCAGGACCGGACGGGATACCTATAGAACTTTACAAAATAATCATAGAACAAATTGGACCACTGATACTGGAAATATTCAATGAGGTACTCCTAGCAGCCAAGATGCCGGACTCGTGGAGGGGAGCCTTAATTTCGCTGATCCCGAAGGAGGACCTAGACATAGACTTATTAATAATTATAGACCAATCTCGCTCCTGAATGCAGATTACAAACTATTCTCTTCTATAATAGCCAATAGACTAAAACAGGTTTTAAACACACATATCCATGAAGATCAAAATGGATTTCTCCCATTTCGACAAATTAAGAATAATTTAAGAACAGTGATAGACATTTCAGAATTCTACAAGCCCATCTGGAAAAACAATTTGCATTTATGCTTTTGGACGCTGAAAAAGCATTCGACAATTTAAATTGGCATTTTTAATTCAAAAATATACAATATGAACCTCGACACTAGATTCGAAAACGTCGTCACTACAATTTACCACACCCAACAGGCAAATATTCTAATAAATGGGGAACAAACTGGCCCGATAAAAATAGAAAAAGGGGTAAGACAGGGTTGCCCTCTCTCTCCTCTGCTTTTCATATTTGCCCTAGAATCTCTTTTGACGTATATTAGGCAAAATTCGAAATTAGAGGACTGAGGATTAAATCAGAAGAGTATAAAGTACAAGCCTTCGCTGATGATTTGGTTTTTTTTCTGGAGGAGCCCATAGAAAAGGACATATCTTATTAGAAGAACTAGAACGATTTGGAGAAGTCGCAGGATTTAAAATTAATAGGGGAAAAACGAAATTAATGTCTAAAAACTTAACAGGAGACCAGAATAAAGAACTAGAGACAATAATGGGAATACAGGTGACAAAAAAATTAAATACTTAGGAATTTGGCTTACTCCACAAAGCAAATCATTAAAAGAAAACAACTATGACAAACTTCTCCAACAATCCAAGAAAGATTTAGATTCCTGGAGTACATTACAACTTTCCTTATTGGGCAGGATTGCTCTGATTAAGATGAATATTCTGCCAAAATTTCTATATCTATTCCAGACAATTCCAATCAAATTAAATAAATAAATTTTTTTTATGGAATTAAACAAGATAACACTGAAATTTATTTGGCAGGGAAAAAAAGCTAGGATTAATGTAAAAGCCCTACAAGATTTGAAAAGCAGAGGAGGGTTAGGCCCGCCAAACTGGGAAATATATTATAAGGCAGCCACCCTATTATGGATAAAGGAATGGGTGAATTTAACTAACAAAAGAACACTAATATTAGAAGGCCACGATATGCAGAAAGGATGGCATGCCTTTCTGTGGGAAACTGGGAAACCCAGGCAATCATATTTCCATAGGCATCTTATCAGGGACTCTTTATTAACCAATTGGAAAAAGTACGTAAAAAACTCTATCTAAAAATACCGATTTGGCTATCTCCAATGGAAGCGATAGTACACCCTAATAATTTGGATATAACTAAAATGATTAAGTACGAAAATTTATTAGACCCACAAGGAAAACTGAAAACACGACAAGAATTACAAGAGCGAGGATTTATAATTGATCAGTGGTGTACCTTCAAATTCATAGTAGATACAAACAAGGTATTAAGGAATTTGGAATCTACAATAAATTACAGACTTTAGACAAAATTCTATTAGGACCGAGCAAAAATATATATCTAAATTTTACAAACATTTATTAGAAACTGAACTAGAACAAGAAATTGTCAAAGGAAATATGATTGCGTGGAGCAGAAACGTGAGACGGAGCATTACCCTAGCAGAATGGGAAAGGATCTGGAACAGGAACATTAAGATCACGAAATCAGCAGCTTATAAAGAAAACGATATAAAATGTTTTATAGATGGCACCTGCCCCCTTCGAGATTGGCGAAGATGCACCCCAACACGAGCCCCAATTGTTGGAAATGCCAAAGCATAGAAGGTACCTTCTTCCATATGTGGTGGTCATGCAAGGAAACCCAGAAGTACTGGCAAAAATTAGGCGCTGGCTAGAGGAAATAACCAAGGAACAAATAGAGTACAAACCAGAGTCCTTCCTTCTAGGAATTTTCGATAAACAAATACCCAAAAATCGAAGTATATTGTAATTCATATCTTAACCGCAGCCAGACTGGCATTCGCCCAGTGCTGGAAATTACCTTCCATTCCCACTGAACATATGGTTATTCAGGAAATTTTACAATGCGCCAAATGGACAAACTAACCCAAGCATTAAAAATAAAGAATCCTCATCCTATTACAACAATTGGAATCCTTTGTATAATTGGCTAAACCAAAGGAAAATTATGGATTTCCTCTAGGAAAATTATGGCGAGGGCCTCCGAAGCAGAGATAATGAAAAGCACCGCCGACGATATTTTTGAAGAAGAAAAGATCTTACAGACAGTCACAAAATATGGTTTTATTTTAACTGTTTTCCCTACTCTACCTTTCCCCTCCTTACTCTTCCCTTTTTCCTCTCTTAGGCTTTCCTCTCTTTCCCTCTTGGCCTATGCTAAGGCCTGTTTGTCTTTTTGTTGTACATAACTTGTAGCTGTGTTGTTCTTTTAAAGGTAAAACTAATAAAGTATTTTTCCAAAAAAAAAAAAAAAAATGTAGCAGACATCTGGCCATTTTTCAAATTAAAGTGTTAAAAGAAAACAAATATTGCTATGAGCGCCTAGTGGAGGTAGGGCAGAGGGGAAAGATTAGTATAAAAGTCAAATGGTAAGAAAGTTGCAGGAGATGATTCAGGGAGTTGGAGGAAAGACTGATAAGGAAAGGAAATAGTGATGAGGTGGGGAAAAAACCTGTTTGCACATGACACATTGAACCACAAACTAACCATATTTTACCCCAGTGTATTATATGAATCCAGCCAGTATTGTTAATTCAGGGTATGGTGTAAATCCAGGGAATTGATTTAATTGAATAAAGCATGAATGTACAGTATATGTTGTTGCAACACAGCAAGTAACCAAAGTGGGAGAAAGAGAAAATGATGTAAGATAGGTAGGACAGAAAGGAAGGAGGAAAAATAGAAGGGGAATTTCAGAGAAAGAGAAAATGAGATGCTGGGCTGCTCATATAGTGAGCAAAGAAAGAATTTTGAATCTATTCACACATACAAGCACATATGCAGATAAGCAAAGGTAAAAGTGACACAAGAATTCCACCAAATCTCCATCAAGTTCATCTGAAGAAACTATTCAGCAGACATATAGTACTAAATATTGTGCAAATAATAATAATAAAAGGTTTCAAGTGAGTACATAAGTACATATAAACCAGAACCAAGCTCTATAAACTTGTCTTCCTCAAAAATGTCATAGGAATCTCAAAGAGCTCAGTGTTTCTGGAATTCCAGATTCCACAAATCTTGGCGGAGGGAAGAGAGGAAAATTGAGCAAGTCTGAGCAAGAAAGCAAAGCAATCAGATGGCAGAAAGCTATTTGTTTTCCATACAAGGCTGACAGTGGAACCAAGAAAGTTCATAATAAATACTGGAATCATGGGATCAAAACAGAGGGTGTTGCCACATCCTGGGTGGGTTGCCCCCACCCATCCAGGACCTGAAGGGAATTAGTCTCTTCCTGTTTTTTGGCAACACCTGTCTAGCTTGTCCTGCCAATACATACAGAGAATTTAATGGAATGTTGCTTGGGAAGTTCTTGATAGGGCTTGAAGTACAGGAAATATCCTAAATTATGAACTGTCCCATTCTTCCTCTGGGCCATGGGGAATATGCTTCTAGACATCTCACTTGTGTATAGGGTGCTTAACATCTACAAAAAGTTTATACTTTTTCCATCTACTTTTTTTTTTTTGCAAAGCTTAAAACAACTGTTGATTATCCCTTTGAGCAACTAACAATATAGCTATGCAGCTCATGTATGTCATTTAACAGCCAAAGATGTGAAGTCCTTTGCATGTGATTGAATTAAAAGTAGTCCACATTCCTTTTAAAAGAAAGTTAATGTAATACATTAATACATTAATGTAAATATACACAAGAATATTCTTGAAATCTTAATCAAGATAGTCAATCAAATCAAGGTTTGTCAAACCACATTTCCTTTTATATGTATTTATACCAGAAATATAATTACTGCTTTTTTCCTATGTCCTATTTTAAAAGACTAAATAAATATTGATGGTGTTCCCACCATCCTATAACAAGAGGAAGAAGATAGTAGAATAACACTTAAGTGATAAATATTAGAGAAGTCACAGAAACAACAATTTATTTAGAGTGATCATAAAAATATTGTAATAGATGCTGAGAACTTGAATGAGAGCATGTATTAGAGTCATGCCCCCCATGAGTTTCCCAGAGGCATCTAATTGTCCTCCTGTAGGATATTGGATTAGCTGCACTTTTGGTTCAGTTCAGAAATATTCTTGCATGTACCTTCTGGTTGATGGAATCCTGTACATGTAAAATATCTCTCCAGAGTAGACAACTTACCTGCCATAGTATAACAGGAGAAAGCTACATTATGTAGCATATGCTATAAGTACAAATACGGCTAATATGCAATTTCTCTAACCCATTAAAAATGTTAGTATATGTGAAAAACTACTGTATGTGATCAAAGATGGGCCCATTGGAGATGACTGTAGCTTAAACTGTAAGTGAAATAACTGGTACGGAAGGAAGGAAGGAAGGAAGGAAGGAAGGAAGGAAGGAAGGAAGGAAGGAAGGAAGGAAGGAAGGAAGGAAGGAAGGAAGGAAGGAAGGAAGGAAGGGACACTAAACTGGCAGGTATAGCCAACACCCCAGGAAACAAGCTCAGGGTCCAAAAAGATCTTGACAAACTTGAACAATGGGCCCTATCCAACAAAATGAATTTTAATGTGGAAAAAAGCAAAGTTTTACATTTAGGCAGGAAAAATCAAAGATATACGTACATATTAAGCAAGACCTGGATCAAAAACATAAAGTGTGAGAGGGACCTTGGAGTCCTAGTGAATGATCACTTGAACATGAGCCAGCAGTGTGCAGCAGCAGCCAAAAAAGCTAATACAATCCTGGGTTGTATAAACAGGGGCATAGAATCAAAATCATGTGAAGTATTAGTACCGTTTTATAAAACCCTCGTAAGACCACACCTGAAATATTGCAACTAAGTTTGGTCACCATAGTACAAAAAAGATGTTGAAACCTTGGAAAATGTTCAGAAAAGAGCAAATAAGATGATAAAAGGCCTGGAGACTAAAACATATGAAGAATGGCTGCAGGATTTGGGTTCGGCTAGTCTAAAGAAAAGAAGAATTAGGGGTGACATGATAGCAATATTCCAATATTTGAGGAACAGAATAAGGGATCAAATTATTCTACAAAGCACCAGGACAAAGGCAGGACAAGAACAGCTCCATTGGCCTAGAGGTGGAGCTCTCCTCTCACAATCAGGAGACTGTGAGTTTGATCCTAGGTAGAGGCTAATATTTGGAGAAGACTCTCCTGCTCGAGCACAGGGTTGGACTAGATGACCTCCAAGGTCCCTTCCAACTCTTATTCTATGAATAAAAACAATGGTTGGAAACTAATCAAAGAGCTGGAATTAAGGAGAAATTTCCTAACAGTGAGGACAATTAACCAGTGGAATAGCTTGGCTTCAGAAATTCTGGATGCTCCATCACTGGAGGTTTTTGAGAAGAGACTAGACAGCCACTTATCTGAAATAGTATAGGTTTTCCAGCTCCTGTTGTTCTGTTCTGTTCTATTCTATAGAAGGAAGGAAGGAGGAAACTAAGGATGCTTATAAAACTACTAAAAAGAGAAAATAATTAACATTTGATGAAAAGCAGCTGATCTTGAATACAGGAAAGTGAATTTTAATTATAACTGAAAAAGTTTAAAAGTCAAAAACCAGAACTGATCTTATTTAGATTGTTGTGTGGCCCTATGTAAGCAAGAATCCATAGATTGGCTACTTGAAGATCTGTGGAGTTTACCTCCCAAAAAGCTGGCTGGAGAATTTTGAGAGATGAAGTCCACACATCTTCAAATTGCCAGGGTTAAGAAACATTGCTTTAGTGATGGACAATAATGAAATTGGGAGAATGGGGGGACGGGACACATGCAACTTTTAAAACTAATGTCACCCGGGATCCAGAAGTCAAAATTATTGTTAAGAAAATATGAACTCACCGACAATGAGATTAGAGAATAAGAGACCTACTAATGACTAGCTATTGGGAGACCTACAAATGAATAAGAATGGTGATCAGATGGGGATGTTTGTTTTTCAATTGCATCAAAAAAGAATATGAGTGATGAGTATGCATACAATAAATGGTATATTTGTAACAATGAAATTGGGGGGGAAATGGATCCAGTGCAAATGTGAATTTGAAGCATGAATCATTACTGTAATCCTTCCTTTTAAATTAGGGAGACTAGATCTTGTCTGATAATCCTTAGACCACAAAATATCAGCAAACAGAAATGCTTTAATCAAATGTTTGTAGAAGGGATGTTATAGCCTCTTCAGAGATTACATTCATAGTTGTGCAATTTGTGCATTTATAATACAAAATGTTGGCTTCGAAAAATTTGGCTGTGCAATTGATAAACCATATAGCAATGTAAAACTGTCAAGATCCAAACTTGTTCGTATCACTATTCCCACTCCCTATATTTTGTTTAGTATATTCCACATACGGTAGTATTTTGCAGAAGAATATTCCTACTGATGTTGATTTATTTCGTTTTCAAGCAAAAATATATCGAGCTAAAGTTACAAACTGTTTTTAGACATCACACGGATATAAAAAAGATGGTACTTTTGAATAAGTTTAAGAATCAAAGAAGTGCTGGAAGCTCAAGGAGAACTCGGGACGGACGGAAAGACACAAAAAGACAGCAAATGGCTTTTCTACGGCAGAGAGAAGATTACAGCCAGTTCACATTTGCTCCAAAACTAATAGCCACTACAAACCATAATTTTAACTCCGAGCATAAACGAAAATTTTCCTCCCCCCGCCCCCTGCTCCACCTTCCCCAGAAACTCCCCCCACTTCCGTCCTTCCAACTGTCAATGACGAAACCCCGCCCACTCTCCTTATGGCCCTCCCCCTCGCGAACGCTCCTCCCGTCGGCTTCTTTAATGCTTGCTGCGCGTGCGCTCAGCAAGGCCCCGCTTGGCTCCTCCCGGTTCGGCCTGCGCGAAGGCCAGTTCGCAACTGCGCGGCCTGACGAGACCTGCGGGGCGGCAGACCCCGCGCAAGAGGGGGGAAGAGAATGCGGCGGGGCGAGGAGATTGGCCCAGGGGCGTTCAGGCCGCTGTTACCTTTGATGCTGGTAGTGCTGCTGCGGGAGGCTGCGGGGGAACCTTGCGCCGCCGCCGCGCCTTGTTCTTGCCGGCGCGGTGTGTTGGATTGCAGCCGCCTCCGCCTGTCGGGTCGGAGCTTAGAACCAGGCCTGCTGCCTCCTTTGCCTCGCAGCATCACCGCGCTGTAAGTATCCCTCCTGTCGGGTCTGGGGTCTTGCCTCTCTGTCCGTTTGTTAGCCGGTCTGGAAGGCTTCCCTTGGTTGCTTCAGGGCCGAGTGGGGGACCTGGTACCTGCTCTTTCCCTTGGAAACAGTAGATTTTCTCCCGGAGGTTTGATTGTTAAAAGAGTTTTCTTTGGCAAGATCGCAAATAGACATTTGCGTTCGTTACTTTATCTGGATTGGGAGACAAGGCGAGTTTTTTATATATATAAACAATCAGAGATGCTGGGTTGCTGTGCATCAAAACATCTTGCCTAGTTTTTTCTTCCCTTTACCGTTCCCTAATTCTCCTCTTAAAATTGCATTTTGTAGTCTTTCAATTTATAGAGTTATGATCAACTCACAGTGTTTTAAAAGTTCCAGGGAGCAAGAGAAATCCTGCAACTTGTGCAATTTGTTTCTTCAAATGGCCTAATTTCAGTAGGTTTGCTTGAACCCTACTGGCTTACTGGCAGTAAAATTTTGGTGGGGTGTGTTATTTTGGTCGGATGTTAAAATCTGCACTCTAATATTAAGACATCTATCAGATTTCTGAGAGCCAGTTTGGTCTCTAGGTATTAAGACTGAGGCCAATTAGACACCAATTCTAGTCCTGCCATTCCCACTTAATGATCTTGGGCCTCAATGACCTCAGCTTTAGGAAGATGACAATGGCAAACCACTTGTAGAAAAAGTTGCCAAGAAAATTACATGGACTTATCCATGTATTTGCTAGAAGTCAATAATTCAAAGCCACCAAAACAAGGTTTCTTGACTCTTGACAATGTATCTTTTATGTTCACTGAGAGCATTTGCACCAAGGCAAATTCCTTGTGTGTCCAATCACACTTGGCCAATAAAGAATTAATTCTTTCTTTCTTTCTTTCTTTCTTTCTTTCTTTCTTTCTTTCTTTCTTTCTTTCTTTCTTTCTTTCTTTCTTTCTTTCTTCCTTCCTTCCTTCCTTCCTTCCTTCCTTCCTTCCTTCCTTCCTTCCTTCCTTCCTTCCTTCCTTCCTCCCTCCCTCCCTCCCTCCCTCCCCCCCTCTCTCTCTCTAAAACCCAAATAAAGGAGAGTTTTCGGAATTATTTTGACATGCATACTCCAAGGCTATTAGCTACAGGACAGTTGACGGTGAACTGTCAGAAATTCTGTCAATTGTGCCCTAAGAAAATTGTATTGGTTTAAAATAATTTAATAAATTCTTTGCTTTTCATGTAAATTTATTTCGCCCAAACAGATAATGTTTTATTAAACTGAGCCACATTTCTCATTTTTCTCTCTGTTTTTCCTGTTGCATTGGAGTATTCCTCAATTCAGGTTTTGTTTTGTTTTGAGTATACTGAATAATAAATTGTCATCTGCAGTACCACCTGTCTGTTTATGCTTATCTCCAGAAAATTAATGATTAAAGTTACAGAACTTTGAGAAAACTCATGTACATCCTCTGTGATGTTATGTCCATACCTCTTAACTATAATTTCATTTACACACTCATTGTAAACTCCAGAAAATGAAACTTGAGGTCATAGTACCTCAGCCTCGTACTGTATGTCACAGCTATGTACGAGAAAAATATTAGCAAAAGTGTTAAAATAGATTTAATATTTTTGTTGTTAAAAATCTATTAAGTTATCAAATTTGGAATATTGTATGCAGTTTCACTCCAAAAAATATTGTATGGCTCAAAAAAGTACTGGCAAAGGTAACTCCCAAATGCAAAAGTGACATTTTTTTAAAAAAAAAGTGCAGCTTAAAGAGAGAGATAACTGAGGAGTATAAAATTATGCATGGCTTGGCAAAAATTCACAGATTTTTTTTCTTTTTCCAATACGAGAGCCTAATTAAACTAAGTTGAATTGTACAAGATCAATGGCAAGTAAAAGGAAATTAGTCTTAACAATAACATAATTTCCTTTCTCAGAATAAATTATGGTCATTAAGGCAGTTTTAAAAGAAGATTAGACTAATTTATGGAGTATAAAATTATCAGTGGCAACTAATAATGATAGTTATACAGAACTATCCTTTCATATACTATACTAGCTGCTGGGTAGAGGCCAATTTTCTGTTTGTAAGATTCCCATATTCATATTATTGGTAATTGTGAGAACAGAATACTAGATTAAGCAGTCGTTTTGTTCAATACAGCAGGACTTGTTTGTAAAAAACCATAGATGGTTTTTTAAGATATTTCAATCTTATTCTTTCTAGATATATTGGACAGATATCTGGAATATTTAATTACATCTTGGAGTGAAAAACTGGCTCAAGTTATAAGTTTTTTGTTTGAATTTTTTATTATTAATTATTAAACATAATTATATGCCTTGTGTCAACCTGTTTCAGTGGTTCATTGTTCAGTCTTCTCACATAAATCTTCTCTTCATGGCTTCTGATTCCTGAAAGACAAATTTTTGGACAGTTCCTCAGAATAGATTGTGTTCTTTTACAGAGTTCCATTACAAGCCTCCATATGCATGTTGTATATTAATTTACTGTCATTGAAAACTTTCTCAAATGAGTCTTGGAAAATTGATACTAGTTCTATGATTTATTGAGGAGTGAAATGGCTTTCAAACAGGTTTAAGATTGTATTATTGATCTGCCTAGTTTTGTTATGGGTGGGATAGATATGTGACAAATATTCACTTTATGAAGACAAAATATTAAGACAAGTAGAACAGGGCAAAGTGATGCTGATTTATTTATGTTGCAACAAATATGCAAATTATATGTAAAATGTGAATATACCTACTTATGTGAATAGTGTTTTGTGGAGGGTGGTGCCTCTTAGTTCTGAGACTGATTATGAGATAAACTTGTTTCTGATCTTTCCTAGGTAGTCTTAGTACTTTACTCATGAAAACTAGTTTGTCTGCTATTTAGAAGCCTCGTGCTGTGTATAATGGAGACAATCTGATATTCCCGATATTCCCTGTGTATAATGGAGACAATCTGATATTACATTGAAACATTAATGTGCTTTTGTTGGCATAATAGAAAGCTAGTTTACTATTGTGAGTTTTTTGACTCCACAGCTTATTCTACAATCTGGAGTTCTTAGATACAAGTCCAAATAACAATCATAATTAACCTATTTGGGTTTTGAGCTTGACCAAGATCAGCTGCCCTTTAACTAAGTTAATTGCCTATTAGGTGATTTGAAATACATGAATATTATTCAAGTTGGAGAAATTTGGGAGAGTTATTCATCCGTTTTCTAAACCTGTCAGACAAAGCAAAGGGTGGGCCAAAGCAACTTCATGATATTCAAAAAAGAACTTATTAACAGCAATTTAAAGATTAACATTTATTTCAGTTTAAGATTCATAGGTTTGAATTCAGTTTGTCAAAATGCACAAAGTAATATGCTCCGTTGGCAGATGATATATGTACATTTATATCTATTTAGATAATTTAATGGGATCTGTGGCTTTACTTAAATTCTTAAATTACTGAAAAAGCTTAAATTCTGATTATGTTTATAAAGGCAATGATTATAAATACAGAGATCATTTACTTAACTAGAGTTCATACTTCTGAATAGGAGATCTTGCAGCCTAATCATAACTGATTATTTAATTTATAGCCCTTTTCATCCAGAAGGAACTCAAATAGCTGCTTCTAAGTCTTACTGAATTCAGTGGACTTGGCTGTAATGTATGCACAGAAAACTGCCCAATAACAAAGGAATTTTCTGTTGCTTTCATAATTGAATATATGTATTTAATTACTGCTAGGTGTAAACTAGAATTAGTTTAATTGAGAAAAACAATAAATGTGCCATCCTTGCATATGATTTCAATTTTCAAACAGTGTTCTGGTTCTAAGTGTAGGGTTTGTTTTATTAAAATAAGGGAACTACTGGGATGTGGCAATTCATTTTGCAACCTGTGTAATAAATCTGTGACTTTGTCCTGTTATGTAACTATATGTATACTAGGCATACTACAAGTAGAAATGAATGTTAGGCTTTTAGAAAAAAATATTGTGATGAGTATGATGTAGTATATTAGAATAAGAAAGCCCTAGATTCTAGAAGCTTAGTAATCTTCTCACAATTATATTTTTATCTGTGACTATGTATCTGGTATGTATTTGGTGATAAATACTGTTGAATAACATTTTAGCACTTTCATTTTACCTTTAAATAAGTAAGCACAAACCAGACTGCATATATTCCAGAATAGCTACTTTCATTTGAATGATTTTACTGTTACCTGTGTAGAGGTGGTCTTCAGCTTACAATGGCATTGGGACTAGAATTGCCATCACTAAGTGACCTGGTCATAAACATGATGTCACATGACCACATTACTTACTGATGGCAGTCCCAGTTGCCATTAAGCAAGGACTATTCAGGTTGTTAATGTAAGGATCTCATGTGACCACGACTTCCAGCTTCCTGCTATCTTTTCCATTGACTTTGCTTGTGGAAAGGCAGCAGGGAACACTGATAATCACGTTAATGTGACTGAGGGCTTCTCATTTGTCAAAACTTTAAAGCATTGCTGAATGAATGGACAACTTGAGGATTACCTATACAGCTAGATAGCAGGACCTATCTAACTTGAATTACTCAGAAATACAGAATAGGAAGGATTAGGCCTCATAAATACATAGATAACAGACTACCAAAATATTCCAATACTATAAACTAGATTGGAAAATGAGATTTTTAAAAATCCCAGAAGCAGGCCATTTCCATATTATTGCTAAGTAAAATATGTAGATGTATTCATGAAATCATCAGCAGTTGAACTCAGATCAGAGGACATTTTATTTGTATATATATTCATCAGGATTTAAATGAAAAGTGTTCTTTGTATATATACACTGCTCAAAAAAAGGGAACACTTAAACAACACAATGTAACTCCAAGTCAATCACACTTCTGTGAAATCAAACTGTCCACTTAGGTAGCAACACTGATTGACAATCAATTTCACATGCTGTTTGTGCAAATAGACAATAGGTGGAAAGCATAAGCCGTTAGCAAGACATCCTCAATAAAGGAGTGGTTCTGCAGGTGGTGACCACAGACCACTTCTCAGTTCCTATGCTTTCTGGCTGATAGTTTGGTCACTTTTGAATGCTGGTGGTGCTTTCACTCTAGTGGTAGCATGAGACGGAGTCTACAACCCACACAAGTGGCTCAGGTAGTGCAACTCATCCAGGATGGCACATCAATGCGAGCTGTGGCAAGGTTTGCTGTGTCTGTCAGCGTAGTGTCCGGAGCATGGAGGTGCTACCAGGAGACAGGCCAGTATGTCAGGAGACATGGAGGAGGCCGTAGGAGGGCAACAACCCAGCATCAGGACTGCTACCTCCGCCTTTGTGCAAGGAGGGACAAGAGGAGCACTGCAAGAGCCCTGCAAAATGACCTCCAGCGGGCCACAAATGTGCATATGGCTGCTCAAACGGTCAGAAACAGACTCCATGAGGGTAGTATGAGGGCCCAACATCCACAGGTGGGGGTTGTGCTTACAGCCCAACACCGTGCAGGACGTTTGGCATTTGCCAGAGAACACCAAGATTGGCAAATTCACCACTGGCACCCTGTGCTCTTCACAGAGGAAAGCAGGTTCACACTGAGTACATGTGACAGACGTGACAGGGTCTGGAGACGCCGTGGATAACATTCTGCTGCCTGCAACATCCTCCAGCATGACTGGTTTGGCAGTGGGTCAGTAATGGTGTGTGGTGGCATTTCTTTAGTGGGCTGCACAGCCCTCCATGTGCTCGCCAGAGGTAGCCTGACTGCCATTAGGTACCGAGATGAGATCCTCAGACCCCTTGTGAGACCATATGCTGATGCGGTTGGCCCTGGGTTCCTCCTAATGCAAGACAATGCTAGACCTCATGTGGCTGGAGTGTGTCAGCAGTTCCTGCAAGACGAAGGCATTGATGCTATGGACTGGCCCGCCTGTTCCCCAGACCTGAATCCAATTGAGCACATCTGGGACATCATGTCTCGCTCCATCCACCAACGCCACGTTGCAACACAGACTGTCCAGGAATTGGGGGCTGCTTTAGTCCAGGTGTGGGAGGATCTGCCTCAGGAGACCATCCGCCACCTCATCAGGAGCATGCCCAGGCGTTGTAGGGAGGTCATACAGGCATGTGGAGGCCACACACTACTGAGCCTCATTTTGACTTGTTTTAAGGACATTACATCAAAGTTAGATCAGCCTGTAGTGATTTTTTCCACATTAATTTTGAGTGTAACTCCAAATCCAGACCTCCGTGGGTTGCTAAATTTGATTTCCATTGATAATTTTTGTATGATTTTGTTGTCAGCACATTCAACTATGTAATGAACAAAATATTTAATGAGAATAATTCATTCATTCAGATCTAGGATGTCTTATGTGTTCCCTTTATTTTTTTGAGCAGTGTACTTTGAAACTTTTTGGAAAGATCACATCTTGAAAAACTTGGTTTATACTATTTGGAATACATCAACTTTGAGGAATAATTTCATTCTGAAACTACTTCATTTCATTTTTTCATATAATTTTACTACAGCAGTTACTTTTGATGTTTAATGCTATGAAGAGTTTCATTTTCTAACTTTTTTTTTAATAAATAAAATCTGAAGCTACCTGAATTTTTTTTTGATATAATGCCTTCAGCTTTTGGCTAAATAGCTGGTATTCTTCATTACATGCTTCGTTTTAAAATGTAGTATACAGGAAACAAAAGCAGTAGTCATTACTTCTCAGCCTCATAGCTAAGATGAAATATAATGATCATGTTTGGGGCATGTACGCAGTTTAGCTTCTATTCTGGGTAATGTTAATTTTTTAATAATTTTTCTTCCTGTTTCCTAGTTCATATCCCCCAAATTTCTAATTAAAATGATCTGAATAAATGGACAGATTTACATGTAAAAAGAGGAGCATGATTGCCCTTGCTGCCCGTTCTGGATTTGCATTCAAACTGGTGCTTCTTGTTTGTAAATTAAATCCAGAAATAAACGGTGAAAAACCTGGATTCTTAAATAATGCCAAATTGGGGTTACATTCTAAGCATACTTGAAAGGGTGCCAAAGTAAATCAAATTTGGTAAATACCATGTGAGAAAGACAAAGGAAAATAATAAGAAAACAAAATTGGTCACTATTAACAAAGTAGTATTGTACTGATCAATATGTTGTATTGGTTGTACTAATATTTACTACATTTATTCTGTATTGATATTTAGTTAGGAATCTTTACATCTATTTAATTTGCCTGGTGTTATATTAAACCTAATGGATTCTTGTTCACCATTATTCAAATTATTCTTGCTAACTCCTTTCCTTATTCAAATAATTACTGTAAGGACTGCAGAAAGATGTCCTGGGAGTTGGAAATGTTTTTCAGTTGTTTCTTTTTTTTTTCATAATACCATTTTAGTGTCAGGTTTAATGTTAGATTTGTGTTGAATAAACTGCTAATTTCTGTTTGATTGAATAAACAGGCACAAATCTGACATCAGAAATACCAATGGTCTTTAAAATCAATTGTATTTTCTTCTTGCAAATTATACCCTGCCTTTATAATGTAATCAAACTGGCTGACTCATTCTTTCATATTCAGTACAGTGTGTTTTATATGATGAGGTTACATGCAAATGATTTTTTTTTTGTACAGAACAATCATAAATCCTTATCAAAAAGCATTTTATTTAAATAAATAGTTCATAGAATCATCACAACTTTTTTGATAGCAGTTCCAATTTGTAAATTACCAATAAATGGAAAATATTGGGTCACAGATATAAAAGTGATTTGTAGAAATGTTGATGCTTTAGGTAAACTGGGGTTCTCTTAATATTGTTATGTGGATCAACTACGTTCTGAAGAATCCTTTTAAGGAGGAGTTGCAGATTTTAAAAATGTGTTTTATTGCAGAGGGATTCTTGGCAGTTTATTCAAGTTAGATTACATTGGATCAATCTAGTTAGACCAGATGCTATTGTTGTTTCTGACATTCCACAGTAGTTAAAGGATTCATATAACATAATCTTTTTTACAGGAAATTAATGAAATGGATATTAATTATATACACAACCTTTGACATACTAAACTGGAAAATCCTGTTCTAATAAACCAGTTGAGGGTTTCTTTAAATTATTTGAAATTAATTTTCTATGATGTTAATATGATTTTTAAAAGTTTCATAGGTTGCACACATCAGAAAAGTTTTAACAAGGGTTTGTTGCAATTTCTTTGTTCTCGGAGATGTGAGTGAACAATGGAAACATTGGATTTGTCCTAATTTTGCCACTCTTATGACCTAAATAGGAGAGAGAAGAGTGTGTGTGTATTTGGATTCTCCATCGTTCATGGTATCACACATATTTGGAGGTATTGAGTTTTTAGTATGACCTACAGTGCAGTTTAGATGGGACACGGTGGCTCATTGGCTAAGACACTGAGCTTGTCGATCAGAAAGGTCAGAAGTTTGGCGGTTCAAATCCCTAGAACTGTGTAACGGAGTGAGCTCCCGTTACTTGTCCCAGCTTCTGCCAACCTAGCAGTTCGAAAACATGTAAAAATGCAAATAGAAAAATAGGGAGCACTTTGGTGGGAAAGTAACAGCATTCCGTGCGCCTTTGGCATTTAGTCATGCCGGCCACATGACCATGGAGACATCTTCAGACAGCGCTGGGTCTTCCGCTTTGTAATGGAGATGAGCACAGCCCCCAGAGCTGGAAATGACTAGTACATATGTGCGAGAGGAACCTTTACCTTCATCTTACAGTGCAGTTTACAGAAAAAAATGGGATTATTTTAAAAATTAAATGTTTTTGACAAAAAATGAAAACACTGCATACTCAAATAACCACAAAGTTCTCACCTTGCAGTATAGTTTGTTGATAATGTAACAGTAAAACTACATTTATGTCGTTGTTGACTTCAGCTTCTTCCATAGGTACATTTTGCATTTGGGAACAAGAAGGCAAAACATACACTAAAGATAAAGGTACAATAAACTTACATTACAATCCTTAGTCTCCAATTTCTCCACTTCTAGGCTAGCAACAGTCTTTGTTTTTATCCCAAATAGTTTTCATGTTACATCTGGAAACTTAAAAATTAATAGTTTGTGTATAAACATATCACACTTTGTTTATATGCTGTTAATGGAAATTATAAAGCAATTAAGATGAATTATTTCATCATTGCCAAACTAATACTTTCCTTGCCAACATGCTTTGAAATATAACAACCATGTAAGGAAGTTTTGCTTAATTAAAAAATTAAAAAGTAAGAAATCAATCTGGGTGGGGTTAAATTTTGTAGAAAAAAATATGTCAGTGATATTAAGTACTATTTTGTTTTTGTTTTTTAAGCCTTCACGGTAAACTTTCTAGTTCATTAAAATAACAAGCCAGATAACAGGCCAAATAACAAAGAGAACACCGGAGTTAGTAATATCCAATAGCTAAAGCAGCCTTTCTCAACCTTTTTACCCTGATGGAATCCTTGAAATAATTTTCTGTTCTCAGGGTTGAGAATCTTCTCTTGCCCAATTCAAAATACTATTCGCATCTAGTCTACACAATCCATATTTTATATTTACAACAGCAAAGCAGCAGCTGGCAGTTGAATCATGGTGCATAAATATTTCTACCACTGTGAGCACTAGCATTTTGTGGCACACAAAGTTAAAAAGAGGTTTTTTTTCAGTCATGATCTCATGGAACCTCTAGAGATTTATTGTGAAATCCTAGTTGCAAAAGCCTGGTCTAAAGAGCAGATTCCTATCAGAACAATGTGTCTAAGTAATTCCTATTTAGTAATTCTTTATTTAAAACCATTTTCATTTTTTATTTATTACATTTATGTAGCCACCCACTTCATACACTGACTCTTACGATTAACAAAACGTACCATGATTATTACACTTAACCTTGTGCATTTCATTTGTTTCTGATACACTATTTACAAGAATGTGCTGTGGACATTTCATGGTTATTGATGAGGTGAAAATGTCATTAGGGATTTGAAAAATGTCTCAAGCTGTTCTGAATTTGAAATGATAAAAGTATTCTAACTGGAAATGGAACACCTCTTGTTCATACTTAATCTAATCCAAAATGGCTTTCAAGTTTTCGGTGGCTATTCCAAGTAGGATAACTTCTAAATTCACATTCCCACAAAGAATATTGTTTTACATTTACATTAAATTGTACAAAGGTTCAGAAACAAACAAAAACACATTTTTAGAAGAAGTGTTTGGTACTGAAAATTCTGGTGTAAATTAGATTTCACTGCTGATTTATACAGTATTAACTTATGGTATATCTGTGAAGAACAAAAGAAATATGGAATTCAAATGACAAAGGATGCTAAAGTCCTGGATTCTGGTTTACCAATTAATGAACTGTTGCATATTTTTCCATAATTCAGATTATTTAGAAGACTGTTATTGAGATTAACAAAACATGGTTTCATTCTCCAGCATGTCTTTGGGATAATCCACACATATGGGTTGAATCTGCCTTTCTGCCCAGAGACTGAGTCATCAATCTTTGCCATGCCTCTTCCTGTCGGGCCAGGAAGTCCCCTAGTCATGACTCAGTCTTGGCCCTATAGAGACGTGGCAAAGGTTGGGTCCAACAATTTCAGCAGAAAGCAACAGTTTAAAGTGTGGATTCCCCAAAGTTTTGCAAACTTCCCTCAAGTATCCAAAACATCATAAAACAGCAATTGGAATGTCTGACTGCTCTGTTTTTTTTGAACTACCAATTGAAGGCCTAACAGCCCAGGCAATCAAGGGGAAGCCCCAAAATGATCCCCCACCCCCGGAGGGGGCGCTGAAGCCACAATCTCCCCAGCACATCGTTGCTCTCCCATGCTTAACTGGGTAGCTCTGGAGTAGCCACTTTTGTTTTTGCGATCTCCAGCTGATTTTTGGGACCGGTGGCAGCCATTTTGGCCGCTTGTTGAGTTGTGCAGGCTTTACAGGATACTGGTAGGGCCGCCATTGCCACAGCCCAGGGAAGGCTTCCAGGCTTTGAATTCCATTTGGAGCAGCAGGATTGGAGGATTGAGAGAGCTCTCCTCCTAGCAATCTAGGCAATAGCAGCATGGCTGACCAAGGCAGCATGGAGCCCACGAGTGCTAAACGATCCAAGTAGAGCCCTAGGAAGGCCAGATCTGCAAGTAAAGAGGCTGCTAACAAGATAAAGGCAAAGCCTCTTTATTCCAGAAAGCCCACAAGAGCAGAAGAAAGAAGACAAAGAGCACTGGAAAAGCAGGTCTCCAGAGCTCAAAAAGCAAGCATATCAGGAGAGGTATCCCCCCTCCCCACAGCCAAGACCCATTAGTCCCTTCCCTCAACAGCCATAAGCACAGGACTTGGGCTTGGTCACCAGAGGGAGATAGGGAGCAGGAATTTATCCCTCCTCCTGAGGAAATCTAGACTCAGAGATTTCCTTTTGATTGCATGCTTCTTTGTCCTGCAGAATTGCAGATCAGAGACAGGACTGGAACACCTAAGGCCACTTTTACTCAACTGCAGCGGGGATGCGCTCAGCAGATAGAGTGGCCCCAGAATTATCAGAGGATCTTAAGGCCCTTATTGCTCAGGCCATTTCTCAAGTGGTAGCTTCCACCCTGAGGGGGAGGAGCCATTCTTCCTTCCCAAGATCTGATCCTCAGCTATTGCAGTCAGTGCAATACCAGGCCTCCATGGGTTCCTCCAGGCACCAGAGGGAGGCTTCTCCAGCACACTCTATCAGAAGCAGGGCATCTGGGATGGAGGAGGCAGTTCAGGGAGAACGGGTTCTCAGAAGATGAGGACCTATCACCTGATCCACCCCGTTCACGGGTCTGTTTAGTCTGGGGCTGTTTAAATCCATCCTCCACAAGGCTAGGACCACTGCCCAAATTGATCCTCTGTCCACTATCTCAACTGTTTTCATTAGGCATGCAGGGCCTAACAGGGTTTTTCTGAACCTACAATTCTCCAACAGGAGTTCCCTTGTCCCAAGTTATTTTTGGACGTAGTTCAGAGGCAATGGGCACAACCAGGATCCTTCCCCACTCCGGGTGGTAATGATAAAATACAACTTCCCCCTCTGGACAAACCTTTGGCGTCCTTGGTCTCTACTTCTGCAATATCAGGTGACATAACAGAGACCCTTAAGACTGAGGACAAAAAGACGGACAAAATTTCTGCAGATAGTGCCTGGGCAGTTAAAGCAGCTGCAGCCACCTCCTTTTTCACTAGGATATCCCTTCTCTGGCTCCACCAATTACAGGCTTGGATTCCCCCTGAGGAAATCAGAATGCATTAGCATGTCAACAAATTGGTGGCGGCCGCTGAATTTGTGGCCGATTCCTCCCTGCATGTAGCCCGATTCTCCTCCAGGGCCCAGGCCTCCAACATCACTTCTCATCGTCTCCTGTGGCTACAACTGTGGCAAGCAGATGCCAGAACCAAATGGAAAGTGGCCTTACTTGAGGACATCTGTAGGGCAGCTACATGTTCCTCTCCGTCTCCATTTGTAAGGCACTACAGACTGGACACATATGCCTCAGCAGAGGCGGCCTTCGGCAGAAGAGTGCTACAGCAAGTGCATACAGACAGGAGTACACAGGACCAGACTTCTTCCTGCCCATAGGGACTGCCAGCTTTGGTATGTCCCATATGTGTGGATTATCCCAAAGGCATGCTGGAGAATAGGTGTTGGCTTACGTGAATGCAGTTTCTCAGCATGCCTTGGGATAATCCACTCCAACCCTGGCAACCATCTGGTCCAGTGTCCAGGTGGGAGCAGAGTCAACGCCACAGGAAGATCATCAAATGGCTGCGCCTTCGTCGTGACTGGGGCTAGTGCATTGCATATATATAAAATAAACCAACACCTAAGTAATAAATGCCATATAGTAGGCTTTGAGGATTGTCTGTTGTGCAAACTGCTTCTTAATAAGATTATTGCAAAAGTCCATCAACAGATAACATCTCTGGCAGTGATAGCAACTGCTGCCTTGGAACAATGCTATTAAAAAGGCATTTCTGTTGAATCTGGAAATAATGATCTAATAATAGGCATCAGGCAAGATACTTTGCTCACTATGTTACTTTAGAAACCTACTTGTGTTAGTCTGACTTTGAAAGAGGAGACTTTTGACATCAAGGGAATTTACTGTATATTGATTAATCTAGATGTAGAGATTGCTAACAAAAGGAAATGATCAAGTTTGAATTTTCAGAGATGTCTCTAGTTCTCTGATAGTGTGGTCTGTATTTGGCTGTGACTGTAATAAAAGTAAAGCTTCAGTGATAACTAAATGGTATAATAAATAAAGATATATAAAAATCAAAACCTGTTGCTGCAGCAAATGTAATATTTGATAGCACACTCATGTAAAAGCTTCTAAAAAAGTCTTTAGTGAAACCATTAAACATGTAATTAGAACTCCAAGCATGCTAACTTAAGATTTTAAAATCAGCCATTTCTGTTCATCTTTGTTTTGACTATCAAGGGAAAAAAGATAACGCACACTTTTCAAGTGTCAGGTTAACTTGTTTAAGAATACACTATGATTTTTCATATTTTCTCTGAATTATTTACAACTACATGATATTGATATTTTAATAAGTCATTGCTTTCTACAGTTGAATCCTTGAAGACTAGAATGCATGGAAATGCTCAGTAAAGGTTTTAGTCCCGTCCCCCCAAATAATCTACTAAAATTAGAAAATTCAAGAAAAATCTAATACCGTGTTTCTCCAACAATACGGCCTCCACCAATAGGAAGGCCCAGCATGTTTTTTGGGCATAAAATCAAATTAAGCCCCTCCCCCCAAATTTAGGCCTATTTTAAAATATGCAAAATAAGGGGGAAGGGCGGGGAGACTTGCCGTTAGGAGCGCCCGGCGGCCAGGAATTCCTCGCCACCAGCCGCTCCTAACGGGCGATCATGGCGAAGCGCGGAGAGCTCCCTACTCCCACCAAACACCTTTGCTGCACCCGCCGCTGTTGCTTTCCCTTCTGCTCATTCCGCCACCACGTTTCGAGCTGCCGCTTCCGTGTTTGGAGTGCCGCCGCCATTTGGAGCTCCAAACGCGGAAGTGGCAGCTCCAAACATGACGGCGGGCGATCTTTTTATTTTGGTCCGCGCGAAGTTCAGAGCGAGCAAGAGAGGGAGACTGCGATGCCTCCATCTGAGATGGCAACCTCACTAGTGGATCACAACGTGGCTGGAAGCCCGAATCGGCGGGATACGATGGCAATCTTTTTGGAGTGAGAGGAAAGGGAGAGAAGAGTTGCGAGGTGTAATTTGCAGGAGGAAGTGCTCAGCACGTGAGGAGCACGCGCGGGAGGGGGGGAAGAGACGGATGGGACGCTGGACGCGCTGGGTTGAGAGGGCGCCACCCCCTCCCCCTCTCCAGAAAGGCGGGATCGTAACTCTCGGGGGGGCAAAAAAAGAGCACCCGGGCTCCTGAAGCTGAAAGGCACGATGGGGCATGGCCAGAACCCTCCGGCTCCGGGCAAAGGGGCGGGCAATGAAATGCACGGACGAGTGGAGGAGTCGAAGCCATTTCCCGGCAAACATCCCCATTGGGAGGCGCCGAAGCTTTGGAAGTTGTGCATTGGTTGGAGGTCACGGCGGGGCGGGCTGAAAGGAGGTCTGCGGCAGCAGGGTTGCCTCACCCACCCCCTCCCTTCCCATGTCAACAAGCGGGGGCGCCTGCGCCCAGGGGTTTGTGCGTCTTTTTCCTCTAATGCGCGGTATTTGCTTTCTGAGCGAGGCCTGGGGTTTGGCCTAGAGCCGGTGGTGCGGCGGCGGCAGCATGATAAAAAGCGGGCGGCCTCTTTCCCCCTCTCTCTATGTATGAAAGAGCTCGCCTCGCTCGGAGCGTTTGGTGAAGCACACGAGTTTCGCAGTCGGAGAGGGAGGCGGCGGCGAAAAGGACGCGGCGGCAATGGCAGGATGCTGCAAGTCAGGACCTTGCATTGAAGCAGCCCGGGGGGCACGTAGCCACCTCCCTCCAGCCCACCTTGAGGATTTGCCTTTTGTTGTTGGTACACTTGGCTTCAGGCGCTCCTGTTGCTGCCTTCCCTTTGCCTTTGAAGGCAAAGCAAATTATTTTAAAAACCTCCGCTCAACTCGCCAGGGCCGCGGCAGAGCCGTGCGGGCTGGGCAGAACCAGGAAACACCCACGGCTCGCTTTCCCGGCTCTGCCCAGCTCGCACGGCTCCGGCGTGGCCCTGATGGGATGAGCGGAGGTTTTAAAATAATCGCTTACCTTCGAAGGCAAAGGGAAGCGGCGACAGGAGCGCCTGAAGCCAAGTGTCTCCTCAGGGCTCCGGTTGCAGGAAGGAGCCCTGACTGGCCGCACGTGGCTGCGCCAAACGCCGCGGTGTTACTGTAACGCCGCGGCAGCAAGGGAGAAGGAAAAACAACGGTGATGGAAGGTCTCCCGAACATCCAAGCTGTCGCCGCCCGCCCACCCGAGGATGCAAGGGGGGGGAATTAAGTCACCCCCGAAAAGACGGCCTAGCCGGTTTTTTGGGGGTCAAAAAAAATAAAATAAGGCCCGGCCTTATTATGTGAGAAACACGGTAGTATTCTTAGCAATTTATTGGAAATTGGAAATATGTTTGGTCAATGAAATATTAATACATCAAAATATGTGTTATCCTTTTGTTTCCAATATACTATTAGAATTAAAGTATCTTTTGTGAACTGTTTTTCAGTTCCATTAGGGAGTTTCAAATTCACTTTCCAATGGCTTGATATGATTAAATCTTATTTCTTTGCTTCATTTATTCTATATCAAATTTTCCAAATTGTCTACAGTTAGTCTTCAACTTGTAACTGGTTGTTTAATGACCAAAGTTATAATGGACTCACCTAAAACTACTTATGACAGTTTTTGCAGTTATGACAGTTCATCTTTACAGCTGGTTCACCTTATGGCTGTTTGCAGCATCTCACTATCATGTGACTATGATTTGTGACTTTTTTAAAAATTAGTTTCCAACATTTCTTTCCAGTTTGTGACCAAAAAATGCCTGTTGGGAAAAATGGATGTGCTTAATGACGGCAGTTTTCACAACAGTGGTCTTCACAACAGCAAGAAATACACACACACACACACACACACACACACACACACACAGATCCAGTCATGTAATGCAAGTTTTGGCCATAATTCTGGACTCAATTAGAGTTGTAAATCAAGGACTACCTATATTGTTGAGATTTAGCAACTTTCATAAAGATAACAGTATTCTGTGTAGGTTTAAAGATACAGATTCAGATTTAAATGATACTGATTTAAATGATTCTCTCTTGCTCTGCTAGTTCCTATTTTTCTACCATGACTGTCAGAATGGCTGTCATGGCAATTTATCTATAACTTGCCAAATTTGTATCACAGACTGAAATTGATATACTTGGCTTAACTAAAGAACAGAAAGTTTACAAACGTTAATTTATTTTTAATCTCATATGAACTGATTAGGAATTTTTATGCTTGCCCTGACATGATGATTTGAAACTCTGATATGTGTGGAAGGTTGGAAAGGAAGGGGAAACATATCAGCCAGATTAGGATTATCAATCTGTTTCTTAATGTCTTCATTCAGTGTATTCTTATTAGAAAATGATAGAGTTTATTTGTATGATGGTGGAATAGAGCTTCTGAATCATATTAAGCATATAGAATTGTGTTTTAGTAGCAGTAGTGTAAATTTATAATCTTAACTCCCAGTACTGTGGTTCTAGAATGGAAACATTCAGCAGAACCCAGATGTTTGCCCTTAAGCATCTAGAATTAGATAACAGGACTGCAATATAAACACCAATATTTATGGTATATGTTGATGACATCAGGAAGGATGCCACAAGTGTGAAAAGTAACAGTAGGTCAATCTAATAACTTATCAAAGCATTCCAGAGGAAAGGGTGCTAAGAGATTACATTACCCCTTCTCTGTCTACCTGTCTACTTTTGTTTTTCTGTTTTGCCTTTGTTATCTACCTGTTTCCAAGCAGGGACTGTATTTCCTAGACAGTATGCTTTTTGTTATTTCTACCTCTAAATTCTTTGTTTTTGCTTTTGGGTGAGTCTTCCTAACAACAGTTTTGGTCCCATGGAATTAGGTTGCAGGAAAGTGCAATGTAAACATCAATGTTTATGGTACATTTTGAGAACAGCAGGAAAGATACTACAAGTGTGAAAAGTAACAGTAAGGCTTATTAACGCATTCCAGAGAAAAGCAATTTCTGTAGGCCATCTCTCTCTCTCTTTCTCTCTCTCTCTACCTGACACTTCTCCCACCCCACCTCACACAGTGAAGATTTAAAGAAAGGATTTCAAGAGAGTATTATAGTTTCTTAACTACTACTTTATTTTCATCTTTCTAAACCTTTGATTCTTTCTTCAGAAATTGCCAAATTAGCATTCAGGTATCTTATTAACACATTCTTCAAACATTTTCTGCAACATCTCTGGAGTAATCCCCTTTCTGTAGATTGCTCTACTGATTCTCTCTTTCTTTTGCTTTTGCTGGTGATGGCTATTCCAATATTATAATCCAAAAGTGAAAGTGCCTCAAGTACAAGGGGAAAAAATAAAAAACAGTCTGCTCACCTTTTTTTCTGTTTTACTTTTCTATGTCCTTAATATTTAATCTCATGTGATACTATGATAGTCATAAAGTCTGCTTCAAATTATCTTTCTCTTTTTATTTTGTAAAATCCACAAATTGCCTGACTTTTTAACATCAAACAAACATTTCCACAAAAATCTGGTCCGTTTATGTATTTAATTCTAATGGTTTCCAAAGCACTTTTGCCAAAAATCTTTCAAAATTATTGCTTCCTTTATCCATTTATGCTTTTTTCAATAGTTTTTTAGTAATAGTTCAAAAACCTTTAAAACTTGGAAACCAGGCTATGGAAGCGTTCACAAAGCTCTTCTCCCTTCCCTCCCCTTACTGGTCTGCTGTGCAAGAAGGGTTGGGGACCGCTGTTTTAAAACATTTCTTTCATCTTTTTTGACCTAGAAAGACAGTTGACTTACCAAGAGGTTTTACTTTATCCTGCCAGTTGGAAGATCTCTTTTTAACTTTAAATTGATTATATCTGATAACAGTTCATAAAGTGAAGCATTTGCAAACCTTACATCCAATATAAGCTGCATTGCATTATGGACACAATTAAAAACCCTTGAATCCAGCCATTCAACTTAGTGGACCATAAACACACAATCCTCCTCACAAGGAGCAACTGCCTGGAGTGCAGATGGACAATCTTCCAGTCTCTCCTTCTCCAGAGAGAATCCACTGATTGACATTCATTATCTGGCCACCACAGTCACCACTCCTCCAGGAATATTTTGCTTTCCATTAGACCAGTGTCCCCAACCTTTCTGGTTCAGTTGGCTGGCAGAGATGGTGGCAGGGGCGGGGGAGTGGGGGAGGGAAGAGGATGGTTTTGCATATGAGCAGCACTTTTACAAATGCAGCTTTACACATGTGTGTGCACACACCTGCGCTTCCCCACCATTTCCACAGCCTGGTTCTAAATGGGCCATGGACGGGGGGACTGCATTCGATCATCCCCCCCCTCCCCAAATTTAGAATATTTTAACTCTAATGGTATTCCAAAATAGTTATTAGTCTTTTAGGTAATATTTATCATGAATAGGAAGCTACTATAAGAACAGAAACCATAGAGACAGAATATTTCAGAATAGGAATGGGAATGAGCGGGATTTATATTGTCTACATATCTGTTTAAATTATATATTGAATATATTCTAAGTGTGTTATTACTGGAAGAGGAGGCATCTTAAACCAGAATTACAGATTAAAGGATCGATAAATTGAGATAAGTAACTGATACCACTTTGTTATCCAAAATTAAGAGGACAGTGACAAATTAACACAAAATCATGAAGTAGAATACTTGAAGCAATTGTCTTTCCAGTACAGCAGCTATGAAAACTTGACATTGAGAAAGAGGAAAAATAAAATAAATTCAAATTATGAATCTGGAGATGGATAACAGTTTAATGGAATGCAGGAATAACTAATAGTGGGACAAATAAAGATTAAGTATTCCCTTGAGGTAATGAGGAATTAGAAATTTGCATACTTATGGGCATGTGATGCAGAGGATGAACCAGAAAAGAAAAATGTAAATTTAGCATGTAAATTTAGCATGTAAAATGTAAATTTAACTAACTGATAAAGTGGGTGAATGGCTGTTGTTTTTTTTAAACAGGAGTTCTTTGAAAAGAAATCCAAGTTATCATTGGAGGCAGGTCAGAATAACAAACATTTGTTTAAGAGGCTATTAGAAATTAAGCCAGTTAGAGCAGTGGCCCCCAACCTTTTTTGTGCCACGGCCCGGTACCGGCATCACAAAATGATCCGCGGCCCGGTACTGGCATCAGCACGCATGACAAGGCAAGGCGAGCCAAGCGACCGGCCAGCCAGCCATCCCCCGCTTCTCCCCGCCACCTTCAACTCCTCCTTTGTACCTTTGTCGATGGGCTTCGCTTCGGGACAGTGGCTCGGCTCGCCTTGCCTTGGGTGCTGAAAGAATCCTCGTGCCTTAGTTTTGTTCGAAGCCCCCCCCCTCGATGAAACTAAGGCGCGAGGATTCCTTCAGGACCCAAACGCCGCTTTCCAACCGGAAAAGCTCACCCAGAAGCACTTTCTCGTCAAACAAGATGGTGGCGCCCAGCAAACCGGTGGCCCGGTAGGAAATGTTCCACGGACCGGTGGTTGGGGACCCCTGAGTTAGAGGACAGACTGCCTCCAAATGGCTAGCCCCTCTGCTGCTGTTAGCCTGACTCTGTAAGGCCCCTCCCACACGCAGTACAGCAACTGTTGTCTAAAAAATCTGAGCAGAGAAGCAACAGGGTGTGGTAGTGTTGGGGTGTAGGAGAGATAGAAGAATGTTTGTATGGTAAAGCAACTTAAAGCAGATAGAAAAAGATACAGTTTTCCAGCAATAGGACTCATAAGAATAATAGTTGGAGGTGTAGTAGAAGCAGGAAAAAATGGAGAACTGAGCAATTAGTACTAGATTTTGAGTGCTTTTGTTGCCTAAACCTATGTGGTTGTGTAGGCTTTCTTGGGTTTTGGAGTTCACTGACTTGGATATACATAAAAGAGCCTGTGACAGCCAGATTTGCTAGCAATTAAATAGTTTTTCAGTTTCCCTATTCTAGTGATGATATGAGCCTTTATTTTGTCTTAATCCATGACATTCACTGTTCTTTTCATTGCTATTCTTTATACACTTCTGTAATTAAAAGGCACTGGTAGAAGATCTGAAAGACCAATTAGGGACAGTTTCACCGCTAACAGTAGGCAACAGCTTGTTGGTGCATAATTGGTCAGAAGAAAAGCTAAAATGTATGGACTTCCCAGGTGCTTTTGGTCTGCTTATTTTTGGTGTTTTAAGTAAAGGTTACAACTTTATAACAATCTTTGCTTGATATTTTTATGTTTTTGAATTTTTGGAGCACCTGCAAATGTTAATATGTTCTAATAACTGATTAATATGTTCTAATAACTGATTAATAACAGTTTAAAGTATTATGTTTCCTGGGATCAACAGGATTATAGTAGCGGAGAGTTATAAATGCTGTGGGTTCAGGAGCATTATATGATAGAACACTTTAGATGCCCTTTTTATGTAAGCCTTCAGATTTTGTTCTGAAATAGTTGGACATATATTTAAGAGTGTTTCTATGGAATATGCATGGTAATCTTCAAATCAAGACTGGTTCTGATATTTAGTCTCTGACATTTCATCAGAAACAGTGTTTTGAAATTAATGCTGAGTCATACGCTAAAGAATGTAAGTCTGTCACAACTTCATCGTATCAGGAAGTATTTGGATTGTCTCCTAGATTTTGTTTTCCCATTGTTGGCTGTGCTGTTAATTTTAAATATTGTCAATTTTAAAAAAAACCCAACATGGTTTTATCAGAGAAGTATCTTTGTAATGAACTAATTCATAAATATTGTTGCACTAAAAATAAAAACCATTGCTGAACTAAATAAATAAGAACATGTAGACTATTTAGTTGGCTGTGTATGATGGAATGTAATGAGGAGATGAATCCCCAGGAGGGAGGGGTACATTCCAGAGAAGTATCAGGCAACTCAGCCCAGATACCATGTGGTCCTACAACTTCTTAACACAGTCCTTGATTTCATTTAGTGACTGTTCAAAGTTACAATGGCACAGAAAAAAGTGACATGACCATTTTTTCAGTTACAACCTTTGTAGCATCCTCATGATCATGTGATCAAAATTCAGATGCTTGACAACTAATTCATACTTATGACCACTGCTGTATTCTAAGGTCATGTGATGATCTTTTTGCAACCTTTTGACAAGCAAAGTCAGTGGGGAAGCCAGATTCACTTAACAACCAGGTTACTAACTGATCAACTGCAGTGAGTCACTTAACAACTCTAGCAAGAAAAGTCATAAAATGGTGCAAAACTCACTTAAATGTTTCACTTAAAAGAAATTTTGGGCTTTGTCAGGCAGCAGTTTCCCCTGTAAATTCAGTCTATTCTCATGATATTTTTCTATATTCAGCTAGAAAAGTTAGAAATAAACGTGGTTTCAGGATGAATTTTATAGTGGTGAGATGAATTTTATATTAAGCTATTTAAATAATGTTATAACTTTCTCTTTTGCTTGCAGAGATTTGAGTTATAACGATTTAGCATCCTCTAATTTGAGCATTGATGCATCGGGTCAAATGCTGCAAGAAGTGTGAGTTACTATAGCTGTAATGTAATAAACTAAGTGATATGGCATTAGTAGTTGTAATATGTCAAGTGACATAATATTTAAGAAAGACAGATTGAGCAGAAAAAAATAAAAAAAGGCTTCTGATAGTAGGATTGTCACTGAAAGAGTTTTAAGGGAAGGAAAAAAGGATTAAATATGATAGGACCGTGATGGCAAACCTATGGCACGCGTGCCATAGGTGGCCCACAGAGCCATTTGTGCCAGCACACGAGCTGCAGGCAAACTTACCACACTGCGCATGCGCGCGCCTCATAGAGGCTTGAGGAAAGCCTTTGTAGGCTGAAAAATAGGCCCGTTTCGTCACTTCCTGTATTTTCAGAATTACCGGAAGTGACGAAACGGGCCCATTTTTCGGCCTTCAAAGGCTGCAAAAGATTTCCTCAAGCCTCTGGGAGGCTGCAAAAAGCCTCAAACGGGCCGAAAATCAGCTGGGAGGCACAGTGCAGGTAAGGGGGCAATGGGGAATTCCACGCACATGTGCAGGGTGCATGGGGGGAGCACATGGATTGCCTTCTGGGTGGTGGCGTGCGAGCACAAGCGCACACAATTTTTGGCACAGGAGCCCAAAAAGTTTAGCCACCACTGTGATAGGAGCTGTGGTATAGTGGCATATTAATACTGAACTGCCTTAAATACCCTCAGTTTAGTTTGCAATGGAAACTAATGCAATGGAAAAAGAAAACAAGCCATTCAGATTATGGCTTCTGATATCATTTCTGAGCTTTAATAATCATTCTGGATCATGTGACTAAGAAGGAGGATGGGGTGGGGTTTAGAACAGGAGTCCTCAACCCCTGAGTGCCAGCCCACTACTAGGCATTGAGCCTTTTGGAATTGGGCTACAGAAGTGGTGGGCCAGGGCAAGTGTGTACATCCCCACTCGTGCGAGCAGCGGGCTAGCGCATGTGCTCCATTTGTGCAAGCAGTGGGTGAGCACGCCCACCACTCACACAAATGGAGCTACATGCATGCTTGTCTGCCACGCACATGGAATCATCCCCTCTCCCACCCCTCTGCCAGTCTGCAAAGCCGAAAAGTTTTAGAATATACAACTTTGTTCTGAAGCCTGTGGCTTGATCTGGTTTATTTTTAAACTCAATCTTTCAATTCTGTTGACTTAACTCAAATAATAACTCAATTTACTTTTGAAGCTCCTATGAATGTATTGTTCCAATAATCCTTGACATAATATTTCACTGAGAATATCAGTGTTCTTCTGAAGTATCACTTCAGCATAGTGAGACTTCTGGGCTAGTCCATACTTGTTTACAAAATTTTCTATCTTGCCAAATGATTGGATTCAAATAATAAAATGTTTTCAGTTATTTTGCTTTTTATGAAGTTCACTTCTGAGAAAGTTTCTAACTTTTATTTAAATGCACATAAGAACAAGAATATTACTAATATTTTTGTTGATTTGACTTCTTTTTGAATCTACTAAATAAATATTTCTTTCAGGAAGATGAATCACAATGAACTAAGTGGCATTCCCTACTTTGGTGAACTGACTTCTAATATCACATTACTATCACTGTAAGTTAATATTCACAGATTTTAAATTTAGTGTAGAAAATAAAATGGTTAGATAATTAATCAAATAAAAATGAAAATAAAAATGGGGGATGTTTGAAAAGTAAATTGAAAAAAATTGAAAAAATATGTAATTAATATCTAGTGGTACTATAAAAGAGCAATTAAGAACAAGAGCAATATTAGGATTTAAATAAGTTAAAATGTTGATCAAATGATACTGGCAAGCAATCCATCAAGCTGTTTGGATAGTAACCCATCCAATCAACAGAGAAGTCCATTCTAGAACCATAATTCTAAAGGAAAATTGAAGTGATCCTTGATACTTTTAAGTAACCTCATCCAGGTTTGTACACTAAAAGGATAAGATTTGGCTTAAAACAGTTTATATCAAAATAAATAGCTTCTAAATATTATTCTAGATTCACATTTAATCTACAAGATGTTTATCTGTATTTTTTTAAGGAGCTGAATTTTCAGAGATGATATAAGTATGCCTTCTAAGGTGCTTGTTTATGTTTTAGAGTGCATAATTCAATTCAGGAGATTGTCTCTGAACAGCTGCAGCCTTATTTCTTCCTGGAGAACCTTGATCTCAGCTCCAACTTCATCACAGAAATCAAAGTTTCTTCATTCCCACATATGCAGCTGAAGTACTTGTAAGTAGATGGGACTACTTAGCATGAGGCATTGAAAGTAGTTTATTTTTCAATTCGTATATCTGTCCTCAAATTTTTTCCCTTCATATAAAAAGAGTGCAAGGGTTGTTAATGGATTTCTGTGCATTGAATAACATATATTCTGTCTCTGCCATTTTTATGAAGTCATGATAATATTAATGAAATAATACAAACTTCACAATGGTACTAATGAAATTAGGCATTCTGTGTAGAGTAGATTTAGTAACATCTCACACAGCAGATTCAGGAATTGCTGAACAGAGGGATGGATATACAGGTGGATTCCCTCAAAATATCAGTTGCCGGAATAGTAGAAACTTTTAATGTTAATTTATTAACCGTAGTTGGAGATAGGATATACAGATAGACTTTAATAATGTCAAGCATATATTCACTATAGGGAATATTAATATGGTTCTAAACATATTAAACTGTAGCTTAGTGAGACAGTGCATGAGTGTAGTATCCTCACAGGTTTATACATTCTCGGTTTATTCTGCAAGACAGTTCTGCAAGACAGTTCAAAAGTTTTCATTTTTAGTTAATTGCAACATATATGTATTGACCAAGAATTGTAATTAATAATTACAAGAATTGTAATTAGTTTAAAACAAACCATAAACTGATTAATGTTAATCACACATTCCAAAAACACAAGCCACAATTAATTAAAAGCAGAAACAAACACTCTTCAGCCATGTGGGAATAGAGTCAGCTCAGTTAAGTTTAGTGCAATGCCTGAATGTGGACAGGTTGAAAAAGGAATGTTTGTCTCAGTCTCCGTCTTTCAAAGTTGTAGTATGTTTCAGATTCTCTTACGTGATTGTCTAGGTTGCTTAAAATAATAGGCTGCTGAGTGAAGTGGGAAATACCAACTCTACAAGGATAATAACACTAGCAAACTGTGAATATAAGATAATTGCTTAATTGTATGCAATGAACAGCACACTAAGCTTTATGAAAGTAAAGTTCAATTCTAAATCAAAATGCAATAGATACCTTTGGTTTCTTGTTAAATTATTCCATCAGAATTTAACACCTGCCTTTCTAAAACTCTGGTTTTATAGGAATTTGAGCAACAATAGAATAACTACTCTGGAAGCAGGCTGTTTTGATAACCTGTCCAATTCCTTAATTGTTCTAAAACTGAACAGAAACAAAATAAACACGATTCCACTGAAGACTTTGAAGCTACCTTATCTGCAGTTCTTGTAAGTGATTATACATTGTCAGTTTGAAGCCCATATATGGAGCATGTTAACGAATGTCATAAATTCATGCCAGAGAAGTATTTGATTTTTAAATGTATGTGTCTAATAAAATAAATTAATAAGAATATTGGATAAATTTCAAGTGGTGGGTCATTTATACTACTGAATCCCCTGCTCAATGCTGGAATCTAAAGCATTAATAGTTCCCAACATTCCAGGATTCTGAATTCCAAGCAGGGATTGAATTACAGATAGTCCTTGACATATGATCATAAAAGAGCCTGCCCATTTTGCTCATAAGTAGTGATGGTCATAAATCAGGTCATCCACATGACTGACCTGATTAGCTCATTAAGCAAACCAATGGTTCACTATAGGCAGATTTTTGGCAAAAGTAAATACTGGTTTTTGGCAAAACCATCATAAAACATGGGCATGTAATGGTGAGGTTAGATAGACAGCCGTAAATTCAGGCCAGTTGCCAAGCACCTGAAATGCAGTCATGTGACCACTAGAACCAACTCATAACCAACTCTTAAGTACCCTGAGGGAGGTCCGGCGTAACTGGTTGTAAGTTGAGACTACCTGAAGATGATGCCTTCTAGACCCTAGATTTTATTATTTTGTTGGAATAAAGTTCTCATACTATAAATATATTACTCTCCAAATAACAGGTTTCAATTTCAAACCAAATACTTATATATTGGTATCATAAGTTAAATACAGTCATAGCATGCATTAAAATAATGATTAATATAAGGAAATATTTTTTAAAATCTTCCGTTGAAGTGCTGGTAGAAAGTGTACCATCTAAACTCTTTGTTCAGGGTGGAAATATTGTTCATCTAAGCATTTATATATTTAAATATATGTTGGTACTAGGTATGGCTTTGACCATTTAGTTTTGGAGTTCAGTTTTTGTCTTTTTGATGGCTAAATTATATTCTCTGTATTACATCAACATCTTGGTAATGTTTTTATTAGAATAGCAAGCATGGAAAAAGTTATATTTGTTGATTATAGAGAGAGAGCTTGATTTCTGTTACCTGATATTTAAAATATTATTTTCAGGGAACTTAAAAGAAACCGAATTAAAGTAATAGAAAGCCTTACCTTCCAAGGCTTGGATTCATTGAAATCATTAAAAATGCAACGCAATGGAATTAATAATCTGATGGATGGTGCCTTTTTTGGACTAAATAATATGGAAGAATTGTGAGTATACTATATAACCTCTTCATTAAAAATCTTAGATTTCATTAGTTGAAAGGGCTGATTAAGTTTACTGATAGATGTATTGGTTTACCAATTTGTTTGAACAGTATATTTCATCATAATTTTAATAGGTTTTTAAAATATTCCATAGTACACTTTATAAAGTTTTCAGAAAACAGTGGCAGATAACAATTATAACAACAGTAAAAAAATTAATGAATGTTGAATTCATTGCCTTTTGCTTTCTACTTAAATGTTTCTTTTCTTTGCCTTCTAAATTGTCTTGGCTTCAATATTGAGGACCTGTAGGTACAATAGTATTTAACAATAGCTTTGCATTTCTACTAGAAAATTTCTATATATGATATGCATTTAAATACATGCTTTAAAACATATGTAACATTTTCTTTTGATTCTGCAGAGAGTTGGAACAGAATAATCTGACAGAAGTAAATAAGGGATGGCTATATGGCTTAAAGGCACTGCAAAAGCTCCATGTCAGTCAGAATGCCATTAACAGGATTGGACCTGATGCATGGGAATTCTGCCAAAGTCTTTCTGAACTGTAAGTACTTACATTTTTTTATTGAGGTAAATTTAGTGGAATAAATTGCTATCTCAGTTGGTAAAGTTTCTTAATATACCTTATGAAAATGGATCTGACTTCTCAAATTAAATTGATTAGTGGTATCACAACATTTCAACAATCTTGTTACTTACATCTTTCTCTTTATTGTGCCTTTCATTTCAGAGATCTGTCATACAATCAACTGATTCGCCTAGATGACTTTGCTTTTATTGGAGTGAATGTATTGGAAAAATTAAATTTGAGTGACAATAGACTCAGTTATATTGCTGATGGGGTTTTTAAAGGACTCACATATCTACAGACTTTGTAAGTGTATATAATTTGGAGGGAAACTTAACATTTCTCAGAAGGAAGTTAGCAGGAATAAAACTTAAGCACTTTCATCAAAGGGTGATAGTAACGCTTATGGTATTAAAAACACAAAGGGTCTCTTTTCTGACAATTGGCCTTAGATTATTTATAGGCATTTCAAAAGGTAAAATGTGACAGGTTTATTATATCAAAGAGCTGAGCATTATTACTCAGGTTTATTATTTTCAGTACTTCTAGGTGCTTTTTTAAAGGATTCAGCATTTACATAGATCTTGTGTATAATGTAACATTGAGTAATTCTTATGGAGTCATTGATAGGTGCTACTTTACCAAACCATCTGTCTTCATGAAGAACTACTAAGTAAGCCTTTTTTTTCCAGGCTGAGTTCTTCCTGTGCTAGGATAGGAGGCTGAAATGCAGGTAGATACAAATATATGTTATGCACAAACATAGCATCTGAACATATGCAGAATACTTTTCCCTTTCAGTCCGCTGAAGAGCAACCTGGCCTTCATAAAGATCAGTAGAGAAAGGTTGATTGTGAAAATGGTATTATCCCTCAGGAATTTCCAGCATTTCTCTTTCTGGAAATTAAGCATTATCCATTTCCCTGGTAAGCTCTACTGATACAAGCATCAGTTTTCAAAAGAATAGGAGACACAATCTTTCAAATTTTTCCACTGAAATCTGCTCAAGGCTTTTTGTCTTGTCTTCACCATTAATCCATATACCCCCCAGTTATTTTTGTCAAATGGTTTTTTATTGCTTCTTTTTTTTCTGATGCAAAAACAACATAGTCGATTTTTAAATGGTTCCAAGAGATGAAAAAAGCCTCCAGAGATGTGTAAAATGTTTGAAATTCTTTTGAATGTATAAAGCTTAAAGAACATGGTTAACCTTCATATTATTAAACTTAGAAACATTTTAAAAGAAGTACTTGGAAAGAGTATATTCTTAGGTATTATCTTGTCTCAGGCAATATCCATCTTCCCAAAATACCTGGGATAAGGAGCCAAACACTACAAAGGCTTCCATACAAAGTTTCTTTATTGGGTTATATCAGGCATCCTCAAGGTATAACTCACAGTTATGTTGAGATTCATCTAATGTCCAATCTTTGCATTGTTGTCTTCATAATGTGAAAAGATAGTTATCTTCATCCCATAATGATACAGCAAGGGAAGACTCCAGCATGTTGCTGGGGTCCAAGTAAGAATGAACAAACTCCCCCCAACCCAACCAGAGGTCAATTCAGTGACCAATCAGGATTGCAGATGTGACCACATGACATGAACTACATCTCTCATGAGGCATTAACTACATTTCCCATGAGGTATTCCCTTAAGGGGACAGCTCTCATTCCCAAACTAACCATATACTGTTTAACCAGCACAGGTATAGAAATGGAAACTACACAACAAAGTGTAAATGAGACTGAGTTGTGAGGTAACAGGTTTTCTCAGGGAGAATAACTAAAACATAGCATGAGAAAATAGAAAGCGATGGAGCTGTCTTGTCATTCCTAGCTATCATTAAGTATTATTGGGAAAGAAAAGAGAATAATATGTTGCCCAAATAGTTAACAGCCTTCAGAAAACTTGCATAATCAGTCAGTTTTAAATTCAATGCAGCCTTTTAAAGGGATTAGTTAAAGCTAATATTTTAAACTTGGAGTAGCATAAAACAAAAGAACAGCAGATTAATTAATGAATTTTGCTGGAATCTTGAGACACATCAAGCTGCTGACAGGCTAGTGTTTTGGTTCAGGGTCATTGGATGTTTACAGACAATAGTCTGAAAGTGATTAACAGGGCTCCAAGTATTTGTGCCTAACTGGGCATGAAATGTAAATGTAAAGGCCCACCCAGTAAGGACCTACTCAAAAGAACTTGTTCTAGTTACACATGACATTGGAATGTGTCAACTTCAACAGCCAAGAAAGTTGTTCTTTAATAGATTTTCTCCTGTGTCAGTGGCTTTGCAGTGTAAACTAACTTACTGCCCTGGTTTCAGACTGGAATATAGAATATGTGTTGCATAATTATAAATCAAAGTGCACCATAGCATTTATTTTGCTATACAAGCTTCCTGTTATAACAGGTAGGGGTCCTGTTATAACAGGTTTAATGTGAAACTGCTTTCATTAAGGAACTGGTTATCAATTCCTAAAAATAATAAACACCTTAAATATTCTCTCATTTTGCAGCATGAGTACAACATTAGAGAGGTTAGTTTGATAGTGCAAAATGTTGGAACATTATACAGGTAATCCTTGACTTACAACAGTTCTCTTAGTGATCGTTCGAAGTTACAGTGGCACTGACAAAAGTGACTTATGACCATTTTTCACACTTACAACTGTTACAGCATCCCCATGGTCATGTGATTTACATTTGGATGCTTGTCAGCTGACTCACATTTATGACCATTGCACTGTTGCGGGGTCATTATTATCTTTTGCAACCTTCTGAAAAGCAAAGTCAATGGGGTAACTAGATTCACTTAACAAATGTGGCAAGAAAAGTTGTACAATGGGACAAAACTCACTTAACAAGCTTCTCACTTAGGAACATAAATCTTGGGCTCAATTGTTGTCGTATATTGAGGACCACCTGTATCAAATGAGAGAAATAGGATATTTTAAAAAGTTGTGTTGATTTTTTTTGTTGTCATTGATAAACTATTGGCTAAGTTTTTGAATTCACTTAAACTTAAATGAAAGTGAAAGTTGTTATAAATTTATGACTTGTCCTTAGCACTACTAAGATTATTAGATTTCAGCTAAACATCCTCTTTTCCTCTTAGGAGTTCACTGAATTGGTTTTAACAGCTTTCTGTTCTATACTTTAGAAGGATGTAGAGCACAAAGGAATAAACAGAAGTTACATTGGCATATAACAGAATTTGGGAATAAAACCACCCACATGTCCCTCTGAAAATATGTTTTATTCTGGCTAGCAATTCTTCACTCAACCTGTATCTCATCTTTTACTATGCTAATGTTATAAGCTTCTTGCTTCATTAACACAAAATCATTTACAACAATGGTACAACATTAATTCAGTTGAAGAGGCTCACCAGTCTGTGGTAAATGACATACTAAAGCCATTAAAGACTAATAGTGCTCAGCTGGAGTAACAGTGCTGTCTGGCTTCAGCTCTAGTGATTTTCCATAATTCCACTTTCCCACTGGGGCTATGTTCATGTATTAATTCTTACAGTCGTATTTTTTAAACCAAATTATATCTCATTAGGCCAGCATTTATACTATCCATATGAAGATTTTTTATTGCAAAACTGAACCTTAAAAATGACAAAGCCTGAAAGGGAAAAGAAGAATTGGGGTTAGAAGAATTAGTTTTGCTTTGCTTTGCTTTGCT
This sequence comes from Notechis scutatus, assembly GCF_049901735.1. NCBI lineage: Eukaryota > Metazoa > Chordata > Lepidosauria > Squamata > Elapidae > Notechis > Notechis scutatus. The sequence continues at coordinate 39,531,506 of NC_142011.1, read as the reverse complement.
TTGTTTGTCAAATATTTATTTGGAATGTGTATTTATATTTTTAGAGATCTACGGAATAATGAGATCTCCTGGGCCATAGAAGATGCAAATGAAGCATTTACAGGTCTTGAGAGACTTAATAAACTGTAAGTTTTAAAAGTTGTAGAATTGATTGATTTAAGAGTGAAACCTTCAGAGTATGAAACAGTTTTATTGATATTTTTAGAAACCTTTCACATTGTTTAAAACTTAGGTCTGATATTAGAGTATTAAAATAAGAATAGTTGAGCATGTCAGGTCTTATGAATGTGATACAAAAAGATTTTCAACTCAGTTTACTAAAAATAGTATCCTAATAACCTATGCCTTCCAGAAGACAGGGCTTTACTTGTAACATATGGATTGACGACATCATTAGAAAGCTATAGAGGTCTGCCCAAGGAAATTTATCGCAAGACTAAGGGTTTTTTTAAAATAAAACTTTTCTAACCTTATGTATACTGATAGTTCTTCTTTTGACCCTCATAAAGGAAAAGAGTTTTAGTACAGCTTCATTGATAGATGAGAATCAATTAACATGTAAGTCCTATTATATAGATTCTATCTAGTAAGAATATATTTTGAAGAGGAGTTCCTTGTTGGGATTTGCTTTATTAAGTATTTTCTTAAAATCAGCCGTATACTTTATATGCAGTCACAAAAGAGCAATATCTGCTCTGAGTCCCCCTCCCCCCTCCTCTCAATTGGAAAAAGAAAAGTTTTGGTTCTTTTACAACAAAGGCAGAAACTGATGCCAAGTTAGGAAAAGGAGAAAATAAATACCCTTCTCCTGAGTCTCCGATTAAAGGTTAGAATCTACCAGAAGCTAAAAACAATGCGAGAACAAATAGAGGACTTCAGCCTCAATAATCTCTTTGTCTCTAAGGAATACCTAACAAGTTGAAATAAAAACTGTTAAAAGAGTTTTAATCTTTATTTTTTTTCTGTGTGTGGTATTACATAAGAATCATTGTCTCTGTCCAGTTGGGTATTCTATGCAATCTTACGCTTACTATTCCCTTCTTTCTTTACCAACTTCTGAGATGAAATTTAATGTAGCAATTGCTTTTCTACATCCTGTCACAACTTGCTAATTGTTGCAGACTGGCACCATCATGTGGTCTGCCTAAAATGTTGCATGTGTTTTTGCAAATTCTTTTTTATTAAAATAAATTAGAATTCATATACTTTTCACTTTGTTTATTTTTCACTTTGTTTATTTTGGTGATAATTGATTATCTTAGTTATGTTGCTACAAAAGGCAGAGACTTGAATTTTTTTTTTTTTTTTACACCAATGAACATTTGTCTTACTTTGGTATAAATATCTTTTTGGCTATTTTTTTTAAAAGGATTCTTCAAGGAAACCAAATTAAGTCAATTACAAAGAAAGCACTTTCTGATCTTCAGGCCCTTGAATATCTGTACGTATATCTTACACTGTTGGGGCGGGGGGAGGAGAGCAATCTGTTTTTCTGTAAAATATATCCCAGTTTTTAAAATTCAATCAGGAAACAAATTCATGAATACCTACCCGGTTCTTGTTTAATTTTATAGAGATCTAACCAACAATGATATAGTATCTATTGAAGAAGGTGGTTTTTCCCAGCCTCTTCTTAAAGAATTGTAAGTATCTAATCTTGAAAAATGTTAAACTTACTCAATATTAATAAATTATTTGTACTGAAAAGAACTTGTATTTGTAACATACTTTTTAATTGATATGGATTGCTTTTTCTGATTAAAGCAATCATTTGATTAGTTAAACTACTTTTGAATTATCTTCCCTGTGACAAAGTGAATCCTTACTTCAGAGGCAAAACTTCTTAAGTTAGGCAATATATACAAATACTGAGAAGTAAAATGCAGAATGCATTAAACATTTCAGACAACATCTTTAATGATTAATGAAGAATAAAAACATAAAGACCAGTACATATTGACATTTTATTTTTATTTATTTATTTGATTTGTCAATCCCTTACAAGATACAGGTATACAAATAAACATAGTTTTGAATACATGAAATAGATACTTATAAGAAAAATAAAAAGAAACAATAGGACAGGGACGGTAGGCACGATTGGTGCGCTTATGCACGCCAACATCAAAGGACCCAATGTATTGTATTACCAGCTATATACAAAGTTGTGTTTAAGAAAGGATATACATGTTATATATTCAGAACTGTCTCTCTTACTTTGTTGATGTTTTTTAAGCCAAAACATAGTGTCTTGGTTCACATGATGTGCTAAATCAAATGACATCATAGTACATTTTAGTATTTCAAACCAGTGCTATGCTATAGTGCATGGGTGTCAAACTCGCAACGTAATGTTGCCGTTATGTGATGTTTCGTGACATTTTTTCCTTTACAGAGGCATGGCCTATGAGTGACGCATCCGGCCTGCAGGCAATCAGTTTGACACCCCTGCTATAGTGTATTACTAATTAATTCAGCTTAAAGGCTATAGTCAATATTCAGTCTTCATAAACTGCATTTGCAGAAAGATAAATTTGGAATCACACTTTGCTATGTATTGCTGTTATGTTTACTTTTAAAAATCTGATATAAATATAGTTTTAATAAGACAGTTTACTTTCTTCATGGAGTTGACAGTTTCTTCATATCGTCTTGAAGTTAGTGCAGGTTGATTTATCCAGTTATTTATTCTTGTAATGATTTACTATTTCGAGTAACATTCTTATCATAAATAACATTAGATACTGATTATATTTAGCAACAATTCTCTCTCATTAGTTATTACCTCTTTGATAATGTGAGTTGGTTGATAGGAATGTAAAATATTAAAGGTGTTACATCTACAATAATTTTAGGAAAATCAAGCATATAATACTGAAATGTTAATGAAGTTTTTAACAGGAATAAGCAGAGAAAAGAATCATGCCCTGTAACTATAAGTGAGCTGTTATTTCTTTGCTTTCCAGCCTACAGCATTTTTCCTTGTGCCTTATGTTTTCAGGTTGTTGAACACTAGCAGCTTGTTGTGTGACTGCCAGTTGAAATGGCTCCCACACTGGCTTTTCCACAGCCATTTGCAGGACACTGTCAATGTCGTTTGTGCTCATCCTGAATGGCTGGCTGGAAGGAGCATTCTCAGTGTGAACACTGAAGACCTTCTTTGTGGTTTGTGTTCTCTTACCCTTTTTTAAAAAAGAAAATGTCATTTTATGATGAACCTACAGTCCTGAAAAATGGTTGCATGTATGTATTAGGAAGAAAGATATATAATTTCACTAACTTACCCATCAAATATTCTGATGAATAATCATGATTTTGGGGGTATATGTTAAGTACATATATGCCTAGCCCAAATGTAGGTTAAAAACCCTAAACTCAGATTTCAGAAGTTGTCTGGAACATTTTTTTTCTAGTTTGTTCAATAAACAAACTTTACTAGAGGCAGATCTTCAAATAAGTCAACTTGGATTTTACAGGAAAGCTTAAATGATAGAGAAAAATGATAAGTACAGTGGCCTTAATACTTTGGAATTCTCTTTCTTTTGAAAGCAATATTAATGTTTTTTAGTGGTTTATGAATCGTGCCTGGCCTTGCATGGAATATTGAGGGCTCTAAAAAGTCAACTTGAGGATGAAATGGAGGCTCTAAGGCAGTGTTTTTCAAACATGGCAACTGTAAGAAGTGTGAACTTTGATTCTCAGAATTAAAGAATCTCTTAAAATTGCCAAGATTGAAAAACATGTTTCTAATGGATGAAATGAATATTTAAAAAATCTGCAGGACTTAAACATTTAAACATGCCCAATTTCTTGCTCGCATTAATTGTAACAAAGCTCTGGGAGCTATGGAAGAATCTTAGTGGGCTACGTGCAACTTTTTGGCTAAAGTTTTTATGGCAGGTTTTATTTTACATTAGCAACATACAGTATAGTGTTAGCTTTTACATTTTTTGAAGATGGGCATTTTTCAGCAGCCAACCCCTTGTCTCCATGTTTGTTCCTTCTAACAACTTTTAAATAGTTGTCTACATACTTTCCTTGCCAATGGAAAACAAGCATGTGTTGATATTGCCAAGGACAGTATGGATTTTTCAAAATAGATTATTCAGATTCTTAATGAATTAAAGCTGGAGCAGTAAAAAAAGATACAAATTAATGCCACAAGTTCTTTCCCTGACAAATATGGACTAAAAAGTGTTTTTCAACCCTTTGAACATATGATGAGAAATGAGAGGACTTCAGAAGATGCCTGGGTTGTCTTATGATATATCTCTTGTTATCATTGTAGTGTAACAATGATATGTTCCACATATCAATCCAGTTTCAAAGCTTCATACCCACCTACTCACTGATGAATTAAACTTATGTCAGTATTTACTGTTTTTCCCTTTTGAAAAGGACATGTAGCTAATTTTTATTTGTTTTTCATAGATGACTTTCCCAAGCCACAGATTAGAACACATCCTGAGACTACAGTTGCGCTTAGAGGAGCCAATGTTACCCTGACTTGCAAGGCCGTGAGCAGCAGTGATTTGCCTATATCTGCTGCCTGGAGAAAGGACAGTGAAATATTATATGATGCAGATATAGAAAATTATGTCAGGTACCAACAACAAGTTGGTGAAATCCTGGAATATACTTCTATCCTGCATGTTTTCAATGTGAACTTTACTGATGAAGGAAAATATCAGTGTATCATCTTCAATCACTTTGGGTCCAATTATTCCAACAAGGCCAAGTTGACTATCAATGGTATGCAGAAGTGGGGTTTTTGTTTTGCTTTGTTTTAAAAAGAAGAAAATCGTTGAAATTAATCTGTACAAAAGAGGGATTGAGAGCCTTTATCTTTCATGTAATTCCAATAGTCGATTGCAAGTAAGCAATTTAGATCTCTGGCAAAAGTGATCTCGCTTTTCCCAGGTAGTGCTGTTTGGAGAGAAGAGATATCTAAGAGAAAGAAATATGTGTTTACATAACCTTTGACTATAGTTTCACTGGTATGTAATACAACCCCAACAGATGACTTCCGTGGTCTCATCAGGGAAAAAAAAAAAGATTTGCAAAGTTTGTTTAGCTTCCAAACGTGTGCCAACAATCTTTCCCTTTTCAGTTCCTCCCTAAAATAGTAGGTAAAAAAAAATTAGCTGGTGCTAAGAAAGTTATGAAATTTTTCATAGAGACTAGGCATAAGGAGCATTTTTTTCATTTTTTTAAAAAGAGGAAAACAAAAATCAGTATAAATACTAAGGATTTTTAACTGTGGTTTAGGGGAAAAGCCATGACACATGAGTTTATATAACATGCTAAGTCCAAAACAAATAAGCCATGTTACAGTTTAACCTGGTGTGTTAACTAAATTAGACAACAGCCAACTTGCTTCTTGGCTGAATGCTCCCAAAAAGACCAAGCTGAGGAAGAGGAAGAGGCAGCCACAGCAATTCCATGGGTGGAGATGGCTGGGGTAACTGCAGCAACAACAGTTTCTGTAGCTTCCCGTCTGGTATATCTACTGTACTAGAGTCAGGAGAGCAGTAACCTGAGGAGTTAGTGGTAGCAGCAGCATTAGAAAGAGACCATGGAAGAAAAAGTGAGAGCAGCAGTCTCTCCCCTGTGCAGAATAGTTGGTGCTTAGTCTTCCAGGTGCAATTGCTGAAGGAGGAGTAGAGTGGTGCCAACTACCATGGTAACGACCACAGTGGTAACAGGAATTATGCAAGCACCATGGATAATGTCAAGGCATGCCTGGAATGATGTGATTTAGTACATTAAGAAATACATGTTTTTCATATAACTTATTTCTTGGCTGGTTCAATCCTATTTCTGTGAATTGGCTTTTTTATCTTAAGATTTCCTCCCATCTGGAGACAGAATGCAGCCAGTTCCTCTGCAATGCCAGCATTCAGGTGCCCAAATACTTTTGGGCAGTCATTCACCTGATGTAAAGGATGAGGCCAGTAAGTTATATGAAAAACTTTTGCCCTTTAATTTCTAATGTACTAAATCAAATCATTCCAGTAAGGCTGTCTAGATTGAGGATGTTTTACTGTGTTTACTGTAATGAAACTACTTACTTTCTTAACCATAAAGGATGAAAAGATTTTTAAAAAGTGAAGACATGGGGAGCTCCAGAGAAACTGAAAATCATTTTGCTTTTTTGTTTCCCCCTCCAAATCATTATTAAACCTTGGGAGCAAATTAGATCTTAAGACAAGGCCAGATTGATGGATCTTAGTTTGTGATGGTTGTGGGTTTGCTTTTGTTTTTGATTTTTTAGTGGAGAAACAGCTATCTTTTGAGTCACAAAGTAGACTTGAGGATAATTTTTATCCACCACCTCCTAAAATTCAGATAGTTTTCCAAATGTTTAGTATAAATCTAAGTAAAAAAATGTTTACAGCTTTTAACAAGGGGATGTTTGTGTATTCTGCATGTCCTGTATAAGGAAAATTCCCATATTAATTCTATTGCATTTTCATTCAGAGCTGCCTTCTTTTGTGAAAACACCCATGGATTTGACAGTACGTACTAGAGCCATGGCTAAATTGGAATGTGCTGCAGAAGGCCATCCACCACCCCAGATATCCTGGCAAAAAGATGGCGGCACAGATTTCCCTGCCGCTCGTGAAAGGCGCATGCATGTGATGCCCGAAGATGATGTCTTCTTCATAGTAAATGTGAAAATTGAAGATATGGGGATTTATAGTTGTATGGCACAAAATGTGGCTGGAAGTATATCAGCAAATGTAACGTTGACTGTGTTAGGTAAGCAGACTTGAAGCTACATGAGTCATTTTCATACTTGGATGTAATTCAGGTGGTTTGTCTCTACAGGTATAAGCTCAAGCTGTTTTCCGTCTGAGAAAGTTAAAATCAGTTATTGTGTATTAGGGCTCCGGCACTTTTGGAAGGGAGGAATGTTAGGATTGATGGTTAACCGTCCTGACAGTTTTATATAAAATAATACCGACATAGTGTAGTATCAGAAAATGCTGTCCTTAGATTTAGGCAATGAAAAACAATACTGTTATTTTGTTTTGAATTTAAATGTGGTCTAATCCCAAAATCAAATTGACTCTCCAAATATTTATGGAAATATTTTTCCCATGAATCCCTAGTGTGAAGATATTTTGGTGCGTTTGCACATATTTTAAGTATCATGTTTGTTTTTCCAGAAACACCTTCATTTGTTAGGCCTCTGGAAGACAGGACTGTAGCTCAAGGTGAAACAGCGGTTCTCCAGTGCATTGCTAGTGGCAGCCCTGCCCCTCGCCTAAACTGGACCAAAGATGATGGCCCTCTGACAGTGACCGAACGGCATTTCTTTGCAGCTGCCAATCAACTGCTCATCATTGTAGATGCAGGATTAGAGGATGCTGGAAAATATACTTGCATTATGTCTAATACACTTGGGACAGTGCGTGGCCATATTTATCTATATGTATTATCCTCACCAAACTGTGACTCCTCCCAAAGTGGCATTGGAATTGGAGACGATGGCTGGACAACAGTTGGGATTGTGATCATTGTTGTGGTCTGCTGTGTCGTAGGCACCTCTCTCGTATGGGTTATTGTTATCTATCACATGAGAAGAAAAAGTGAAGATTATAGCATCACTAACACAGGTGGGAAACCTGAAAATTCAGTCTTACTCATTTCATAGTTAGAATGACAGTTGGTAAAAGGAGTTATTCTATCTAAAGTGGCTTAGTTGAAATCTGTCTGCACATCCAGAAATACCTGTTTCATAAACTATCAAATCTCTGTCAGAGAGGTAATGCCAGAGCCTTTGATTATCCTACGTACAGCCTCTATAAAGTCAAAATACTGAAGATTCAGAAAGCTGTAAATGAATATGCACAAATTCATCCCTATTTGTGATAAGCTTGCATTATTTAACAGTTTATTGCATAACATTTTTCAAAAATTACATTTTGTCATATCTTCAGAAAAAATAGTGTTATAGTATGGAATTAAATGTGAAAATTAATAAATGTTTATAGTTTAATGGTAGTAAATTAGCATTAGAAAAGAATAAATGAAAATGAAATGTTATTGTTCTAGCCATATTAGGTAAGTTTTCTTTGTACAGCGTGAGGCTGTGTTCCTTGATATCCTGCTTGAATGTTACTGTCTTAATAATAGATACCTAGTTGCTAGATTTAATGCCATATTGAAAATATAATGATTAACTATTGGAAGTTTTTTCCTCCTTTTTTTTAGAAGAGGTAAATTTGCCTCCTGATATTCCTAGCTACTTATCTTCTCAAGGGACTCTGTCAGAGCCACAGGAAGGCTACAGTAATTCTGAGGCGGGAAGCAATCAGCAACTTATGCCTCCCTCCAATAATTACCTACACAAAGACCCAGATGGTAAGTCTTAAAGTGTCTTATTCTTAGGCAAAAATTAGATTATCTTCCACAGCCAATTTACTGTGACCCACCAAATGCTGATTATAATTGTTGAGATTTTTCAAAGAATGTAAATTGAATTACAATTGATCAAAGCAAGAGTAAACGCATAATTAACTTCTTATGTAGCACATACTATTGATAGTCCTCAACTACCTATCGTTAAATGAATTTGCCCCCATTTTGTGACCTTTCTCGCCACAGGTATTAAGTGACTCACTGCAGTTGTTAAGATAGTAAGATGGTTGTTAAGTGAATCTGGCTTCTCCATTGACTTTGCTTATAAGAGAGTTGCAAAAGGGGATCAGGGAATCCCAAGACACTGCAGTCATCATACCTATGAACCAGTTGCCAAGCATCCAAAGTTTGATCACATGACCATGGGGATGCTGCAACGGTTGTAAGTGTGAAAAACAGTCATGTCACTTTTTTCAGTGCCGTTGTAACTTCAGATGGTCACTAAATGAATGGTTGTTCATTGAAGGCTACTTGTATAAGCACATTCTGAGTTTGCAACATGGGTAGGCAAAGACCCACTGGGTGTCAGGAGTGAAAATGTCATTTTTATTGATGCACTCCTTGCATCAGCTTAGATATCATTTGCCTTACCCTCCACAGTCAGTCCATCATCACTGCAGAACTAGTGAAAGAATGAAGCTTTTTTTAAAAGGGAGTTCATTGGTTGGTTTCTTTTCCTTTTCTTTGTATACGTGCTTTTTTTTAAAAAAAAATTACTCTCATAGAAATGATTTAAAATCAGGAAGCTAGGATTGTTTGGTGAAAGAGAAGGCTATTTGGAGAAGAGGTGGAGAAGGGAAAATTATTTGTATTTTTCTGGATGCACTTGTATGAAGAAGCCCAGCAAGGAAGCCAGCAAACCCAGAACCAATCCTTGGAGTCATGAAAGGGGGGAGAGTAGGTAAAGAAACAATTCCTTCCCTCCCCTCTTCTCTTATTTCCAAATTGTGCTTTCCAGTTTTCTTGGACTAAAATCCAATCCTACTTTTAACCAATTGAAGCTCTCCTAATAACACCTATAAAGCCAAGTGCTGGGAGAAAGCATCTCTTAAGCCTGAAGGCAAGGCCTGGAACAAATTGACAAGGGCTTGCTAGTTCCCCCTTCTAAGTCAAATGACAGAATGCTGGAATTGGATTCTCCCTCCCTAACCTCCCTAACGTTAGACTCGTTAAATGCTCATTATGGACAAGCCGTTCCTGCACTGAGCAAGGGTTGAATTATTGGACTAAATTACTTCTAAAGTCCCTTCCAAATGTATGAGTCTATTTCTTCTGGCTTTTGTTTGCAAAACTCCATATCCTCAAAGCTTTTCCCATAGATAGTAAAGTGTTTGTCACTTGTTTTCCTATTAGAAGCGATCATGTCAGAGTATTACAATTTGCCATTATTATTTTTCATTAGGTGGCACAGAGCCATTGGTGATCTGCTCAGATTGTTACGACAATGCCAACATCTATTCCAGAAACAGGGAGTATTGTCCTTATACATACAACACTGAGGATGATCCACTGGATCAATCATTGTCCAGCCTAATGGTGCAGATGTCTAAAGAGCCCTATCCTGGATGCCCTCAGCACAAAACTACAACTATTAATAGCCTTTCAGATGGCCAAGATAGGTCTGTGTTTATTAACAGTCAAGACAGGCTACATGAGAGGAAACCATGTTCTCAGTCCTGTGGCAGTGGTAAGTGCCTTTTTTTGGTTGATATTTAAATGATTTCATTTTCACCTGAATAATGAATTGGCTGTTGCAAAATACTTAACTTCTACATTGCAAAATATACATTGTGAATCTGCCTTTTTCAGAATTTTATTTTTTATTTATTTTTATCTCCCATTCATTATTTTTATTCAGTAGGCATTGAACATATCTTTTACTCCTCCCTCCTTGCTACAACAACCCTGTGAGATGGGTTTAGCCAAGGGAGTTATTGCCTAAAATCACCCAACTGCTTTTCATGCTTAAGGTGGGACTCAACTTCATGAGTTTCTAGCTTGTTGCCTTAACTACAAGGCAACAGTGGTTCTAAGTGGCTCTCAGATTTCACTCTTATTGCTGATGTCTAATTTCCAAGATCCATTATTCAAAATATATCTAAATGTAATTTGTTTATGAAGCCGAAACAATAGGTTATATAAACATTGTTTTCATATTTCCAAAAGTATATTTTTATTTGGTTTCCTGTATAAAAAAACCAAAAGGACACAAAAAGAAAAAAATGAAAAAGGCAAAATCATATTAACAAACTTATGGTTATTAAGCAAAATAGGAAAACATATGTGTCCCTCTCTACAATTTTCTTTCCAACATCATGAAGTCAGTGGCCATACCTTTTAAAATATTTTGTCAAATCAGTAAATACGAACATTTTGAATTGTTTTCATGTTAAGAACATAAGGCTTAAATAATTCATTTTAAAATCTGATATATTCCAATTATTGTCGAACTTTCTTGCAAATACCATTTATCTTAATGTGTTTTTGACCAAATAGGGAAATTAAAAGATATTTTAATTTAATATGTTGCCATTCCATAGTTTTAGACAATCTGAAATTTTATTTCAATATTTTGATGACTGGATCAATCATGAATTCAAACTGGGACTATCCCATAGTGTAAACTCTCATATGAATAAGAATGAGAATTATACAATACCTTCCAAATATGCCTTGTTGCATTTATTGCAGGAAATACATTTTTGACTTAAAAAGGACTAGTAAAGTTACTGTCAAGATTCCAAGTACCACACCCAATGGAATCAAAACTCCAAGGCAGACATATTTCTCAAAGTATTAGGCATGTCATATTGGCACATCTGGGGAAACCCGACTCTAAACCCCCCTCGGGTTTCCCCTTAGTTAAAAGTAAAGTTTTCTTTTCCCTGCCCATAAATTCCATCACACAGTCCAATTAAGTCACAGTCGAAGAGTCTGTTGGTCTCAGATCCCACCTCCTCGCAACTGGTGGGAAAGTCCTTGGTTCGCAGAGGAAAGAATTTTATTTTGGATACAATCCCCAGCTATCTCTTACCTCCCACCTTCCGTTCCCACAGCTCAACTCATCTCCGTTGTTGGCAGTCCTGGAGGTGCCAGGAGAAAATGGCTCCAGGGCTGACAGTTACCTTACGTTGAAGCCCAGATTCCATGTTCTATAAATATTGTTAGATGTATGTGCTTCTTAATAAGTTTCTTTAATAGTTTGGAATACACTTTGGTTATCTTATGTTTTTGTAGATATACTGAATATACAGGTTTTTTTATAAAATGTACAAAATTATTCCTAAACATAGAAAAATAGCGAATACATGATTTAAATGTATTGTTATAGCTGAAATTGGGGATTGTTGAGAATCTTAGCGCTAAGGTTGTTTACAATTTTTCCTTCCACAGATCTTTTTCAACAGTCTTTATGGGGTATCAATAATGATCTGGGATTGTTGCACCCTCATTGTTCATCTCCATCTAAGATCCAGGAGGTGCCAGAAGTTCTGCGAAATGAAGACATCTCAGAGAAAGAGCCAGAGCAGATTATGCCTCCTAGACTTCATCATAGATTACATCAATACAACTTTGATTTTAACAGGACACAGGACATGAAAGAACATCGTGAAGATACATAAAAATGAAATAAGAAACATTAACAGCTTGAAGCATTTGTTAGTATTTTTGCTACCTCATATTTTGACTCATGGCAAAAAAAGTTTCATTCTTCCAACAGAGGCTTAATAGAACAAACCACTGACTGCATGCTGGAGGGCAAAATCACTTTCTTCTGCTATTTTCCAATAAGTAGCATATATTAAAGCTCAGTCTTAAACGGATGGTGGAAAAAAGAAGATACAACACAGTGGTGGAATTGTGATAAAAAGCATCTCTGTTGTCTTGGAAACATTTCCAAGAATGGTTCACATGTTATCTTTCCTGCTGAAAAAAATAACTTTAAAAGAGCCACTTAGCAAGATTCCTTGGTATTCATCAATATGAAACTTTTGCTTGATTTTTTTTTATCCATCTGACAACTAGCAGGAATTCCCGTTAGTATGTCCAATCACAAACTCTTATTTTTTCTCTCTCTGAAGTATTCAGATGTAAATATATACACATAATATAAATATTTTGTATACACTAATGGAGATGAGAGACTGAAATGTACAGTTTTTAAAAAAAATTATGCTAAATATCACATCATTCTGATTTCTCTGACTTGTTTTTCTAGAAATCAGAAATTAATGTTTACTAAGAATGATACAAATTGACTGGTTCATAATTATTTTTTTTGCACTCCATGACTGGAGTTATCAAATGCTGTGCCACTGCAGATTTTTATTCTTTGGTGGCACTTCCACTTTCTAGTTTTATGTATGGGCAGTAATTGATGGAAAGAAGATTGTGCATAAGGAGAATTTCTTATGAATCAGCTCCTGGTTTTTAATTCAGGATAAGATATATATGATGTGAGAGATGGTTAAGTTGATGTATTAGTTGATATCTGAACCATTTTAATGTGAAGTCATTTTTAAAATTTCATGGATGCTAAAATGATTTTACTTTTTTCAAGCTTAGAAACATTAAAGTGATTACCTTTGTTCACACCCATGGCTGAGAAATTAAGCAATGAGTGTGTAAGATGTAAAGAATTAAATGAGTTGAAAATCAATGTTTAGTCAAAAAACAGTGTTTCTCAACCTTGGCAACTTTAAGATATGTGAACTTCAACTCCCAGGATTCCCCAGCCAGCCATACTGGCTTCGCCATACTTCCCGAAGTTGGCTGAGGAATTCTGGGAATTGAAGTCCACAAGTCTTAAAGTTGCCAAGTTTGGAGATCTCTGGTGTAGAAGAAACCTTTGACACAACAGGGCTGGAAAGGAATTTGACACATTTCCTAATATATATTGTACACCAAGATGAAATGTTATACAACACTACAATTATGACACAACAGTGGAACAGCTAGTAAAGGAAGATTATGTCAAAATAACAAAGGGTATAGACCTCAATAGTCTACAGATTCCTTTTTAGACTGAGATAATCTTGCTAATCTTTGCTATTCTTGAGATAATCTGTTCGTTAATTTTTCCTGCTATAATAATTCAGAGTTCTGGATTGCAGCTAAAAGACATCTCATAAACTCTGTATCAGCTATGGCAAGCATTTGTATTCTGACAAAATGTAGGAAAAATAATAATTGTCAATGTAGTTCCATATATATTTATTCAAATTTAAGTCCCATTAAGTGCAGCAGGCTTACTCTCAAGTAATTATAGGATTGTAGTCTAATTTGCAAATTAGCCATATGCTGAGTTTCATGTAGTATCTTTTCTCAGAGTTCAGTAAAAGATGCTTTGTAAACTATTTGGTATGCTTCTATAGTAAAATGTTGGCATGAAAAATTATTGAGGCAAATATATTTCATTTGTCTCCAACATCACTGCCTTCTAGAAAAAAAACCTGAAGGCTGAGCTTTTCCAGAGAGCTTTTGGTGGCGCAATGGTTAGACTGCAGGCTACTTCTGCTAACTGTCACCAGTTCAGTTCTCACTAGCTCAAGGTTGACTTAGCCTTCCATCCTTCCGAGGCTGATAAAATGAGGACCCAGATTGTTGGGGGCAATATGCTTACTCTGGAAACTACCTAGAAAGGGCTGTAAAGCACTGTGGAGTGGTATATAAGTCTAAGTGCTATTGCTATATTGTACTGGGTTTTATTTGCTTTATTTGTATGTTATTTTATTGTTTAGTTTATTATTTAGTAAATGAATCAATCAGTGACTATATCCCCATTAATGGAAATAATATGTACTAAGCTCATGAGTAATATTTAACTGGAAAAGGCCCCTTTTTACTAGCTGGAATTTTAGTGTTTTCATCAAGACTCTTTATTATATAAGGCCAGACTTTCTGGCTGGAAGCAGTAAAATTCCTGTGTAAAATTCCTTTGTAACTTAAGAATCCCAGTGGGCTTGTCCCACTTACAAAAAGTAGCTAGCCAGGTAACTAAGCTATGAAAGAATGAACTCATTAAGTTGTTTGCCCTTTTGTTTTTTGTACCAGTGGAAAGTGCCAACTTACATATTGTTTATTTCTTCATAATATCGGTGTCCCAAATCTTACAGGCATCTCTGGTTTGAAGTCTGTAGCAGTGCTGAAAATACAAAAGTCAAGGCAGATTATTGTCAGCAAGTAGATAAAGCTCAGCTTTCTAGGGCACAAAATAGCCATTTTCTTTTATCTAAGATGTTTGCTTCAACCACAAAAACAGTAGCTTTTGGTTAATCTTACTTGCAGCTACAATTTTAATGCTCGCTGCTTTATTGTCTGTGAGAATCATACCTGAACTTTAGCAGTAAAAAGCGAGACATTGAATGTACAGAATGGCCAGGAAGGTGATGAAATGGATAAGCATTCTGTTAACCTGATAACAGAGGCACTTTATTATCATTGTAAGTGTTGAGTTTTAGAATTATATAAGAGAAAGGTTCCTGTTAAAAACCTTTGGTGAAATAAAGGTACACTGAGAAGGATAAGAGTCAGGCTACACTAAAACCATGTTTTGTGTCTGAGAGGAAGCAAGAATTGTTTTTTGTAATCTGAATAAAAAATTGGTGTGTGCTAAACAAAACTCTGCAATAGAAAGTTCTGCATTAGAATTTCTTGTTGCTGGTTTTGGATCTTCTTGAAGATGCACACCTACCAGATAGTTAAAGCATTTCTATTTTACATGATGTGAAGTTAGCACTTGAGATAATTTTCCTTCACTAGGTGATGAAAACAGGTTATGGGAAATTGAGACAGATTGTGGAGAATCTGAGATACCAAAGCTGGAAAAGTATGTAAGACCAGAACTTCATTTCATCTTTGTATATACTTCCTGCCAGATTGTAAATGACACATTGCACATCTCAATATTTTACTATTCACAGTGGAAGTTCAAAAGCATCACTGTAGTGAGACAGAGTTGGTAACCCAAATCTTGTTAGATGTAAGGAAGTTCCCATTTAGAAACCACAACTGGGACTGGCAACTCAGCTATTAAGTAGTCACAGAGTGAAACAATGGCTGTGCTTATGATCTTCAGCTTTCCGTTTCTTTATAGAAACTTGTAAATGTGATGATTGATGTGAAGTTATTTTTTCATTCCATGATAACTGAATAGTGGCTAAACAAGGATTTCCTGCATATCTTTATTTAAAACAAGTCATACAGCTTTGAGGCTAGAATGGGTTCAGCAATCAGACTGGACATCTGGAATGAATAAAGTATTGAGGATATTTATGAGTACAAGGATGTCTAAAATTAAATTGTTGAGCAAAGAATTTAAACATTTCATAGTTTCTCTAAGCTATGTTTTGGGAAGATGACTCCTTAGCAAGCAAATACTTTCTCCTATCTGAAAGTAAAATCTAAAAGGAATTGTGCCTGGGATTAGAATTTAGGCAATTTTGAAACACTTCACATGTGAGCTCTTTAAAAGATTTTTTTTTTTTTTTTTTTTGCAGTTTTCAGAGAAGAAAATTACTGATACGTTTTCCAATGCCAAAGTAATTATAGCTGTAAATATCCAGGGCAATGCAAATCAATGGTTTCTTATAGCTGTTCTTTCCTTGTAACTATTTATATTTTCTCACATAATCAGAATGTATATTTTGTACAGCATGTGTAATATGTTTGTCTGTTGTAATATACCTTATCCAATAAAGGAATACACAATTTTTTTGGTTGTCATGATCTATGAGGGGGGTAGTCTTCTGAACAATTAATTACATAGCCTCCATTACTTGTGCTCCATGTTTGAACATCTGGGCTTGTAAGTGGCTGCCTTGAACTTGTAGCATACCTAGAATTATCTAACAATGAAATTCAAAGGTGAAGGTTCTACATTTAGGCAAGAAAAACCAAAAGAACAGGTATTGTATAGATAGTACATGATGCAATAGTAGTAATTGTGAGAGGGATCTTGGAGTCCTAGTGGACAACCACTTGAATATGAACTAGCAGTTTGCTGCAGCTGCCAAAAAAGCCAATGTAGTCCTAACCTGCATTAATAGAGGGATATAATTAAGATCACATGAAGTGTTAATACCACTCTACATACTTGGAATACTGAATCCTGTTTTGGTTGCTACAATGCAAAAAAGATGAGACTTTTTAGAGTACAGAGAAGAGCAACAAAGACGATTAGGGGATCGGAGGCTAAAACATAAAGAATGGTTGCTGGAATTGGGTATGTCTAGTTTAGTGAAAAGAAGGACTAGGGTGACATGATAGTGTTTCAATATCTAAGGAGTTGCCATAAAGAAGATGGAGTCAACCTATTTCTCCAAAACATCTGAAGGCAGGACAATAAGCAAGAGATGGACTAATCGAGAAAAGCAACAGAATTAAGGAGAAATTTCCTGACAGAACAATTGGTGGAATGACTTGCCTCCTGAAGTTGTATATGTTCCAACACTGGAAGTTTTAAAGAAGAGATTGGACAACCAATTGTCTGGAATGGTATAGGTTTTTCTGCCTGAAGGGGTTGGACTAGAAGACCTGCAACTCTTGTTATCCTGTTATATTATTTTCATATCATGCAGAAATGAAAAAAAAATGTTACTATTTTGACCTAATTCTATTAGGGTTAGATTTATAGTTCATTCACCTGTAAAATTGCTGATATATCATGAGAAATATTGGCTACAAATTTTATGGGCATATTGTACATTAGATTCACAGAACTGCCAAAGATAGAAACTGACTAATCAGTGTAATAGAGAAAGTATGATGAAATTAAGATGTGTGTCAATCTTCTTTCCACATGAGCAAGTATAAGTACTTAAAAAGCTCTTTTTATATAACAATACATGAATCTGAGTATTAAAGGATTTGCTGGTATAGCACTCAAACCACTGGATACTTTGAAAAGGTAGTTCCTTATCCTTATAAAAAAAAACCACACACACATACATCCATAATAGCTTTGGACAAGATTATAGCATGTCTAAAATGAATTGTTCAAAATATAAGAAATAATAAAAAAAAATTTGTTCCATATTCACTTTATTATATCTAATTCAGAAATCATCTCTGCATGTTCCTCAAGAATTGAGTATAAAGTTTAATTAGGGGGGCAAAAAACCACCAACCCGCCCCCCTCGCCCCATTGTTTTTTTTTTTCTTTTTTTTTTTTTTTTTTTTTTTTACCAATTCCCATTAACCCACAACAAAAAAAAAAAAAACACTTAACTTTTAAAAAAAAAACAAACAAAAAAAAAAAAAAAAATAAATAATGATCTTGTACAATGGGAATACATACATTACAAAGTTCAACAAGCAGTTCATTGCCTGTTTAAAGTGCTCTAGCATTAAAAGTATATTAAATGTGGCCAGTGTGTTTTGAGGAAGACAAAACTATGATTGTGCACTAGGGGAAGTGTGATGGTATGTATCATAGTAGAATATTAAGTAAAGCAACAATCTTTTTTAAAAAAATATTCAAGAATAAAATTGAAGAATAAACTTACAATAGTTCAATTTTCAGATCTAATTTTCCTTTTAGGAAATGCTACATTTATTTAAAAAAAATTAAATGGAATTTACATTGTAAAGATTGGCCATTATTATTTGGACCTTTCAAGGTTAGTTAAGCTTTAGAAAATTGACAGAACTTTCTCATAATAATATGACCTGTCAAAGTTTTGCCCAGCTTCATGCCTCCTGATCAGAACAGCAAATTATTTACTGTCAGGTTCAAATTACACACTAATTTAATGTAATTATATGGCATCAAGTAATTGAACCTTAGCAACCACATAGATTTTTCTCCATGGTGATTAGTCCCTAACCTGGACTTTTAGCTCTTCTTACCACCCCCATCGTAAGCAGTACTTTGTTGCTAGTTATTCTCTTTCCTTCCATCTTTCTCAGTACCAGAGCCTTTTCCATAGAGATAAGTCTTCATATAACATGTCCAAAGTAGGATAATTTGAGACTGGTCATTTGTGTCTCAATGTTTGTTGAGTTTGGTGATTGGTTTGGTGATTCATTTGTTTGTTTTCTTGACTGACCATGGTATTCTCAAGAGTCTTCTCCTGAGCTCAAAACATCAGTGCTGTTCTTATCTTACTTCAAAGTCCAACTTTTGCTTTCATAAAAGGGGAAAATCCATTTTGTTTTTGGAATAATTTCTTCCAAGAACTTACAACCAGTGATGTGACAGAATATTAAAATCAGCAAGGAAATCCACACACTGGCATGCATACAAGAGCATCAATATTATGTTAACTGAATTTCTTGTGCTAGCTGGGGAATTCTGGAAGTTGAAAACACCCATCTTAAAAATGCCAAGGTTGATAAGCACTGAGCTAAGAAATTCCAGTTCATATGGCACCAGCCATGAATCAAACACCGGATTTTAACAAGCAGAAACACAAGCACAACATTATCTTTCTCTTTCTCTTTTCCATCTGCAATGTGTTAGAAATACAAGTTTCTCCTTTCCCATCCCTGATTGCAGGTAAATAGTGAGAATGCATTCAAATTTGTATCAAGACATTGTGTTAAATTTTGCGCCCATGGAGAAATTTTAAGTGCACCTATTCCTTTGGGGATTCATGGAAATATTTGAACAGAAGCAAGATTTTAATTTTTTGCATGCGACTCTAAGTACTCAATACATTTCCTTTCCTTCCTTGTTTCAAATATAAAAAAATACACACAGATAGAAAAGCACAGCTAACTATTGGTTAACTAAAGAGAGGAATAAGGATGAATTCCTATTCTACAGAAGATAAAATTATGAGTATTTGAAAGTCTCAGTTCTCCAAGCATATTTAAAAATTAATTCTGCTGTCTTGGGTGGTCAGTAAGAAGGATATGGGCTTTCAGGGGAGATAAACATGGTGATAGAAAACAAATGCTTCTTCCCTGGAGTTTGCTTAATAATTTACCTCCTTTTGGTAGCTTTATCTTTATGTGATTACTGCCTTAATCATTTGAGAGTTGAAAGATAATTAGATACTGTGTTGGAAGTATTTCTCTTATCCTTAATTTCCGATTGCTGGAATCCAATGTTGTCTCCCTAAGCAGTTTGCAGCCTCTTTGCAATCTTCATGGAACACCAATCTTTAAATATTAATGAGTAGCTACAGGTGGAAGAAGTCTATTTTTCCAGCAAAGGGGCTTATTTTTCTCCTGAGAATGTAGATTGCATATTATATGCATATGTGTCCCTAGATGGCAGCGCAGCACTGCTAAAGTGGCTGTCTCCCCCTTCCCCCCATAAAAAGGCTGCAGAGAATCTGAAGGGTGGCTTGCTATGTTTTAGCAAATGCAGCTGGAAGGTAAAATAACAAGAAAACAAAAATATATTGAATATCCAGTGGGCCATTTCTACAGAATAGGAATAATTGCCAGCACTGATGAAATCCTAGATTAGAGCAGTAATATTTACTTTTCCTAATGACTCTGGGCTTTTCATGTCTGTTATCTCCACCTCCTGCTCCCCATTCTTTGGCTTTAGCTAATAAAATTTACATAATGAATTCATTCATCCCCTGTCTCCAACATATTACACTTTCATCCATCCTGAAGAGCAACGAGCTTTGTAACCAAGAGCTTCTTCGTATAATCATGGAAACGGAGAATCCAGCTACCTGATTACAAGTTGGCATTTGTGCTGAAGTGAGGTTGTATTTTTTTCATCAGCCCAATCATGCAACATGAAGCCTGATAGACATGGTCCAGTACAAGAACAATAGCAGTTTATTTTATATTTTCTCTAAAATTGTGTTGTGATTGGAGGCAGAGATTACCAATTTCTAAAGCAGCTTTTTCCAGCCTGGTGTTTTATGATTTCCATTCCTGTAATAGCAATAACTAGCAATGCCTATTCAATATGAAACTTGTAAAGAATGACTACTGCAAACTAAAACATACATAGCATTACCAAGATCAAACAGATACATCATTTTTGAAAAATAAACAAACATTTGGCCTTGGAAACAGAAACATAATATCATAATTCAACACTTATACCTCTGGAATAATTCTATTAGCTATCATCTCTTTAATGGAATGTTTCCGATTAAACAAACAGCTGAATTTACTATATGCTGTAGCAGATCAATCAACATATATGATCAATCAATCATTCAGAGGCAATTGGTGCCTCTGAAACAAAGACAGATGGCTATATTTAGCATTGTATTTTTATATTTATATTACAAAAGTTATACTGTCCAATTATAAGGCAAGCTTGGGCAGTGCCCATAAGCAAATCACAAAAAAACCAAACCCCTTCCATCTGACCAGATTATCTCAGCAATTAAAAGCAATACTGTACAATCTAAACAACAACTCCCAATTATCTAGGATTTGAGGACACCCCACACAAATAGTTCTTTCCTAAATGAAAACTAAGGGGCCAATCACAATGCTGGAAATGTTTTTACAAATATGGTCTGAAAAAGTCTGCCACCTAGTCTATGCCCCTTCATTTCTGGGGGAGCAGTGGGGGAGGGAATCCTTAGCAAGTCTTTCCCCACTTATTGGAACCAGGTGGGCAGAATTGTATATAGTACTGCCAGACTATATGGAGCTTCAAAGGTGATACCCAGAATTGTGAACTGAGTCCAGAAACTTATATGGAGTCAGTCAGTACAGGGACTTCCAAGATGGATGTGAATATTTCAATTCTGTGTTTCCCAAACTAGTATTCTAACCATTGCGGAATTGAATACTTCAATTCTGTGTTTCCCAAACTAGTATTCTAACCATTGCATTATGCACAAATTGTAGTTTCCAAGACAAGTTGCAATAATTTAGTTATGAGGTGATCTTAGCTACTATAGCGAAGGGACCCTAGTTTGGATATTTACTTAAGAATTGTCAACAAACTGAAAAACATTTTGAAGAGGTTTATGTTTAAAAAAAAAGAAAGACCATCCTTCTTCTTCAACAGGATTGTGGCTTGTGTGAACGTATAAAAATCAGCAATTACTTGGTTATATCTCTAACACTAATGTGAAAGCACAAATATTTTATATGGCATCATTTTTTCCCTATTTTAGTCATTTGAAACAGGGGTCCCCAACCACTGGTCCACGGACCGGTACCGGTCCGTGGAACAAGCTCTACCGGGCAGCTGGTTTGCTGGCGCCGCCATCTTTTTGATGAAAAAGTGCTTCCGTGAGCTTTTCCGGTAGAAAGCTCACCGGAAGCACTTTTTCATCAAAAAGATGGTGGCGCCCAGCTAATGCCAGTACCGGGCCGCGCCATAAAAAAGGTTGGGGATACCAGGCCGCGGCATAAGAAAGGTTGGAGACCCCTGATTTGAAAGATGACTGGGTACTAAAGACTGATCGCCAAATAGGTGAATGTTCCTTCCAAACTTTGGATTTATTATCACATACCTTTATGTTCCTGGCCCTCCCCATCTTGTACATTCCTACACAAAACTGGTTTGCTTTTGGAAGCTTTACAGCTAAACATATGTGTTGATTTCAAAGATTTTGTGCTTCTCTTCTGTGCTGTCAATCTACAGCTTTTAACTGAGTGTGCAAAAGACTGAATCACAAAGACTGTGGTTTCTTCCCCAAACCCCAAAAACTTTAACCTTAGACTGTCCACTATTGACCTCACCCCTTTCCTAAGAGGTCTGTAGGGAGCGTGCATAAGCGCACCAACGTGCCTACCATCCCTGTCCTATTGTTTCTTTTATTTTTCTTATATGTACCCATTTCATGTATTCATAACTATGTATATACTTATACCTATTATCTTGTAAGCGACTGACAAATCAAATAAATAAAGTAATAAATAAATAAAATAAATACATAAACACATCTACATTCTGTTCTGATGTTTATAAAATTCATTTTTCTGCCATTCTAACACTGCTCTGCACATATGCTCAACTATGCAGACAGCCAGGAAAGTCTTATATAGTGATACAACTTTCAGTTACCTGCTATTGCTATTAAGCCAATCCTACAAAGCATTAGCTAAATGCCACAAATGCATTTTTCCTCAGCCTACTCCTTCTGGTGACCATACCTAGATATTGTTTTCAGGAATCAGGAACATCCTGGCTTTGCATCTATTTCACTACAGTATGGAAATCACCTTCAAGAAACACAAGAGCTGATGCAACTCCCCTAATTATTATACTGGGTTGTACATTTCTCACAATATATATAAACTGCAGTCGTTTATGAGAGCCTGTTAGTTCCCTTGAAGGCTATGTATAAGTCAAGATCAATAAAGCTTGTAAGAAGCTATGAAAAAGTATTTCCAAATTTGCAAATGTGTTGTACCTTATGATTCTTGACGAATGTATCTTTTCTTTTTATGTACACCGAGAGCATATGCACCAAAGACAAATTCCTTGTGTGTCCAATCACACTAGGCCAATAAAGAATTCTATTCTATTCCATTTATTTTATTAATTTGAGAATAGTTTGACTAACAAGTAACATTAAATATAATTAATATTCTTGTTTCCATTTGATTCTCCTTTTTCATTGAAATCTTTACCATTTTTAAATTAAAATGGTAGGTTTTGTTTGTAATTTTGTTCACACCCATTATACCATTGTTCAGAAATAAAATCTGAGAATTTCTGAGATGGCAGAAAAACTGAGTTAAAAATGGAGTCTCTGGGTATTCTGGAGAAAAAAAATCTTGAGGGGGATAAAGAGCAGCTACCAATACATCCTTGCACCCTGCTGAATCCTCCATTCTAAGCCCTCATCCTTCAGTCATGTGATCCAGAGTGGAACATATAGATCCTGTCCCATGCTTCCCTGCACATATGCTCTGTGTACTTTTCCTACCTTGACTTATTAGTTTAGATTGCAGATTGTACAGTTATTTTAATGTTCCTGATCATATTGAATACTCAGGTATGGTTTTCTTCTTCACACAACATGAAATTATATTAATAGATGTTTTGTCTGTAGTCCTTTTTCATCAAGCAAATGAATTTGAGTAACTGTTGCTTAAATGCCATTTTAAGGATCATTCTGCATGTTTGAAGTAAAAATATTGTTATCAGACCATTACTGAGAACAATTAATGATACATTCAATGTAATTAACACTCTTCTCTAGCACACCCTTTTCATTAACTTCTGGCCTAATCTCTAAATGAATTTCCTCTTTTCTGAGATGTGAATCAAGTCCATATTCTTCCTGATATTATTGTAGCTATTTCTCTTTTTCTATTGTTTTTCTTTTAATGAAATGTAAGACTTTAAAATCTCAGGACTGGGGCTTCTGTATGTTCTTAGGCTTTCCTATGCAATTAACGGTTGGCAATATTTCCTTTATGCCTGATATTTAACGGTTGGCAATATTTCCTTTATGCCAGAACTGTGTTGTACACTGCAGGGACTATGAGAGTTTATTCTTAAAAGCTTAAGATACATTTATCTGGATAAACCAAAATCTTACCTAATCTGTTCTCACAGTGGTCAACCAGATTTTCCTATTAAGAAGCCCTCAAGGATATAAGTTCAATAGCCCTTTCTGATTCACATTTTTATTAATGGGTTTTGAGGTGGGAGCTATTATATATTGTATGGTAGTCAATTCAGTATCTTCACTGTGTATAAGAAAAACATTTTGTCTAGCATAAGTCTCACATTCTGTTTCATCAGTTCTAGCATTATACAATGGGAGGAAAAGTCCCACTCCACTTTTCAATGCTGTATAATGTTATATGTAAGTTGCTATTTATTTATTTGGGCTTTTTTTGAGATCGAAAAACTCAGTGTTCTATGTTTTTCTTTATTAAAGATTTGTTCCCAGCTTTTTTTTTTTTATCATTTTGGAGCTCTTTCTTTTAGCTTTTCAATACTTCAATAAAGTTTAGGGGGTTCAATAACTGGGACCCTGCACATTATTCTAAAAGTACTCATAACACTGTGTCATCTGCCACCTCATGCATGCTTGTGCCTCGCCATTATGTGGTGACAATCAAACGGTGGGAAGGGGGAACAAAGGGAGGGTGTGCTTGGGGGAAAATGAAAGTAGAAGCCACCTCGAGATGCTGCCTCAAAGTCACACAGGTGAGAGAGAGGAGAGAGCCACATTCTAACATGGGCTCAGACTGGCTGTTATAGAACAACCTGCAAGAACTTGATTGGTGGGCAGCGAGAGGCAGACAAGGGGGTGGGAGTAGAACTTAGTGATTTGGGCATGAACATTTCAGTTCTGGCTTTGCATTACTGTAATTTACTCTATTAAATTATACTTTTTAAACAAATAGTGTTAAGGATCAGTCTTATTTAGAGGTTCACAGGTCTGACACACTGATTTATTTAAGAGTGTTATGTTGTGTTTGCTTAAGAGTTATGTTATGTTTGTTTTTATTTGTTCCCTAAATATAGTCAATATAATATTCACATATCTTTCATAACAGGCAGCCATAGATTGGCTATTCCTATATACTGAATAACTTTTTGCTGATCAGTGACAATCAGCTTTGCATCCATCAAGCTTAATAAAAAGCTGTCTTAATAATTAAAATTAAAATTAAAATAACAAACATACTATTCTGGATAATTTTCCTAAACTGGATTTACAAAAGAGGCTTGTTAAAGCTTTGAAGAATTTTGTAAGAAGGCAACCCCAAAAAATTAAAAGAAATTAAGTTGTAGATCATTACTTCAGAGGACTAAAGATTAAGATTGCTAAAAATAAAAGGAATGAATGTAAAGTTGGTTTATTTGATTAAAATAGATATGTTGTTATCTCTGATAATCCTTAATGATAATCCTTTTGTTGACGAGGACTGAAGATTCATTTATAGATAAGAGATGGAATATGGGAAGAAGAGATCTGTCAGACATAAACAATCAGATCCATACCAAAGAGTTCAGTTAGCTATTTTATTGTTCAAATCTATAATACAGCAATCTTCTTAGACTTGACTGTTTGCACCTGGGTCAAACTAGATAGGGTTCAATGGCATTAAAGGGGTGGTGGTAGTCATATCAGACTTTGCCATTTTATGCCCATGTAGGGATTCCACATTAATTCCCCATTTGACTTCTTCCCCTATCTCAGCAGTCTCACTCTGACAAATCACTTATTTTAAGAGAAGATGGTGTTAAGGTTATTTATAATTGTTATGATGAAGGTGGAATATAAAGTCAAGTATATTCTTTTTTCTTTCTTTTCTGTTTTTCTTTCTATATATTCTGGTTTTCTTTCTTATTCTTTTATTTTTATTTATATTCTTTTTTTAATTGTAATTTTTAGTAAAATTAATATAAACATAATAATTATGAAAACTGAAGTGCTTTCTATCTCAAGTTCTATTCATACCCCTCAGCTTGTTAGGCTTATAACAGGATTTTGTTTAAGAATCAATATCTAGCCTAGGCAGGGCTGAAATTTCGAATTACGAGTTTTCTCATTTCATTCATGTGGGTTGCCTTGTTGTTCTCTTACATTCTGGAATTGGTAACTTGAAGGAAAAGGGACACAACAAGAGTTTTTGTTTATCTCATTTTCTTTCTGGTGAGCTGCTATTGATTTGCTTCCTTAAAAGGACGCATGCTGATTAAACCATAAATATATATTGATGGGGTTCTGTTAAAGGGAATCCAAGCAATGCCACTTTTAGCCCTCATCTGCATTCCAGGCTTTGCTCCCACTACCACAGGGATCCCGAATTACAGCTGGTAGAAGGCTGTTTCTCTTTTCTCCCAATAACATTTCACACTGTGTTTATTTCACTGGCTGACAGCCACTTTGTCCAAACTGAGGAGAAAAAAAATGTTATCTCTTTACTGATCAATGTAGCAGATTCCGAGCAACAAAATGCCTCCTGCTTATGCTATCTGGAGAAAACAAAGAGGCTGATGGGTGGATCAGGTAACTCAGTGGAGAGTTAACTGGAGAGAGGTTTGCTATATATCTTGGTTTATTTATAACAATATTTCTGAAAGTTTTTGCTCTCAGAACTCCTTCCTGCTTTTTTGAAGGACTCTAGAAGAGCTTTTGTTTGTATGAGTTATATTAATATTTACTATATTAAAAATTAAAAATGATGCATTTCTAGAATATTTATTCATTCATGTAAAATAACAATACTAAACTCATTAGATATCAACATAGATACAATATTTTTCATGAAAAAACCCACTATTTTAAACAAATAAAAAATGAGAAGAGTGGTATTATTTCAAATCTTTGAAAAAACCTTCAATATCTGGCAAATAAAGAGATCCACGAGATGTTCTTGGGGGACCCCGCCAGGGGTCCTCAGACTACACTTTAGGAAACACTGGCCTATAGCATTAGGCCGACAAGGTTGCATTTCCTCATGAATTCTGCAGACCTAAGCAATGTGGGCTAGAGATACCAGCCTTCATCATTTTCCTTCTTCCTGGCAGACACCACAGCTGTTAGACTGAAGCAATCTTCTTTGCAATTTATTCTTTCTTCCCAGCCAAAGATACCAGGTCAGGTAAATGTGAGAAAGATAGAGAGCAGCTGGTGTGATAACTTTTCCCTTAGCAATAACTTTCATGAAGGCGAAATGGAAAAAATACTGTGAGTTTGCACACTCTGAGACAATTTCTGTCTCCAAAGCAGAACAAGCATATATGTCATTCGCTACAGCTAGCAAAATATATAGCTTGATGTTTAGATGTTAAACTTCAGCAAATAGCAAGAAAGTTAACTGGCAAAAGCAGGATATAAGGCAGGCAAAAACGGGGAGAGAGGAAAGACATGAACAGACTAGAACAGGGGTGGGCAAACTACGGCCCGCGGGCCACATCCGGCCCGTTGGTCTGTCCAATGCGGCCCGCCCTGAAAAAAATCGCTGCCATTGGTCTGTCCAATCCGGCCTGCCCCTGAAAAAAAATCGCTGGGCGTGGCGTATTGCCCTGTGCCACGTGGCCCCCAAAGCTGCAAAACAGTGCAGAGCGATCTAGGGGTAGGAAAGAAAAGAAATTTGCAAAGGCCTCGGCTGGGAGTTTGAAATCACCTTCAAGTGCAACCTCTCCGAAGGTGAGTCCCCGCCGATCCCCCTTTTTTCCGGGGCTTCCAGGCTTAAACTTTGCAAAGGCAAAGCTTGCAGGCTGGAACGTCTTCCCGCCGAGGAGCGGGAAGGGTTCCACCAGCGGGCGGGCGGGCTGCTTGGAGCCATCTAAAGCTAGGCCGCTGCTGGTGGAGCCTTGCCCTGCCTTGGTGCCCCGTTTCCTGGCTTGGCGGTCCTGCTCGGGCGGCACTTTAAAAGCCTGCTCCCAGCACCCGAGCAACTTCCCAGCAACTTTCGGCTTCGTTTTAACTCGCATGGGCGCTCGCGCCTGGCCCGAGCCAGCGCGGTGGAGGGAAGCCCGGCGGGCAGGCGGGCTGCTTGGAGGAGGCGACCCAGCAGCTCCGGGCTTCCCCTCTACCATGCGGCTCGGGGCCAGGCGCGGCGCCCGCGAGTTAAAACGAAGCCAAAAAGTTGCTGGGAAGTTGCTCGGTTTTCCGGGCTTCCAGGGTTTGCAAAGGCAAAGTTTGCAGGCTGGAGCGTCTTCCCCCGAGGAGCGGGAAGGGTTCCGCCCAGCGGGCGGGCGGGCTGCTTGGAGCGGGCTGCTGTGCGGCTCGGGCGGCGCGAGCGCCCGCGAGTTAAATGCAGCCGAAAGTTTCTGGGAAGTTGCTCGGATTTCCGGGCTTCCAGGCTTAAACTTTGCAAAGGCAAAGTTTGCAGGCTGGAGCGTCTTCCCGCCGAGGAGCGGAAAGGGTTCCGCCCGGCGGGTGGGGCGGGCTGCTTGGAGCGGGCTGCCGTGTGGCTCGGGCGAGTGCGGCGCCCGCAAGTTAAAACGAAGCCGAAAGTTGCTGGGAAGTTGCTCGGTTTTCCGGGGCTTCCAGGGTTTGCAAAGGCAAAGTTTGCAGGCTGGAGCGTCTTCCCCCGAGGAGCGGGAAGGGTTCCGCCCAGCGGGCGGGCGGGCTGCTTGGGCGGGCTGCTGTGCGGCTCGGGCGGCGCGAGCGCCAGCGAGTTAAATGCAGCCCGAGTTTCTGGGAAGTTGCTCGGTTTCCGGGGCTTCCAGGCTTAAACTTTGCAAAGGCAAAGTTTGCAGGCTGGAAGCGTCTTCCCGCCGAGGAGCGGAAAGGGTTCCGCCCGGCGGGTGGGGCGAGCTGCTTGGAGCGGGCTGCCGTGTGGCTCGGGCGAGTGCGGCGCCCGCAAGTTAAAACGAAGCCGAAAGTTGCTGGGAAGTTGCTCGGATTTTTGGGGTTTCCAGGCTTAAACTTTGCTTGGGCGGCACTTTAAAAGCCTGCTCCCAGCACCCAAGCAACTTCCCAGCAACTTTCGGCTTCCTTTTAACTCGCGGGCGCTGCGCCTGGCCCCAAGCCCGCGGCGGAGGAAGCCCGGCGGGCAGGCGGGCAGACTGCTTGGAGGATGCTCCGGGCTTCTCCTCCGCCAGGCACGGCGCCTGCGAGTTAAAGGAAGCCGAAAGTTGCTGGGAAGTTGCTTGGGTTTCCGGGGCTTCAGGCTTAAACTTTGCAAAGGCAAAGTTTGCAGGCTGGAGCGTCTTCCCGCCAAGGATCAGGAAGGGTTCCGCCGGCGGGTGGGCGGGCTGCTTAAACTTTGCTCGGGCGGCACTTTAAAAGCCTGCTCCCAGCACCCGAGCAACTTCCCAGCAACTTTTGGCTTCCTTTTAACTCGCGGGCGCTCGCGCCTGGCCCCGAGCCGCGCGGCAGAGGGAAGCCCGGTGGGCGGGCAGGCTGCTTGGAGGCTACCCGGCGGTGCTCCGGCAGCAGCAACAGGCAGTTTCGCCCGGGCTCCGCTCAGGTGTCCGGCTGGGGCTGTCAGGAGTTGCTACCGCCGGCGCAGCTCCATGCGGCTCCAGTCCGCGTTGCCTTGGGAAGGAAAAGGCAAAACCAGGAGCTGCTGAGCCTGAGCCTCGGTGCCGCTGCTCCCGTTGCAAAGCACCGCCGCGGCTGTTCCTTTTTGCCTTTCCCTTCCCGAGGCAACGCAGGACTGGAGCCGTGCGGAGCCACACCGGCGGTAGCAACTCCTGACTCAGGGGGCCTCCGAGGGGAGGGAAGGAGGAGAAGAGGGGGAAGGGTGGGGGTCGATTCCCAAAAATCTTGTGCTGACCCGGCCCGTCTGTCAAATTTTAAAAGTCAATGCGGCCCCGAGCCAAAAAGTTTGCCCACCCCTGGACTAGAATTTATATTGTCTATATTGTTAAAGTATATAGGTGATGCTCAAGTTAAGATGGTGTTTGGAACCAGAATTTCTGTCATTAAACAATGTGGTCTTTAAGTGAAATATCACATGGCCACACTGTTTAGTAATGGCAATGTCAACACTCTTTGTTGCTGTCATTTACTGAATCCCAGTGGTCATTAGGCAAAGATCCACCATTATCTTAGTCATTCCTGACTTGATTTCTCCCAGCCCAGAGCCCCAGTAAGTTAAGGGATTGCTTTCTCCACCTTCTCTTGAACACACCCACACCCACACACCCACACCCACACACCTATCTCATCTTCCCCATTTCTGCCTTTTGGCCACTCTACATAGCAGAACTTCTCAGTGGCAATGGCAATGAGTATAGAGTTGGCTGCCACCCCCCCAGGTCCCAGCACTGCAATTACCAAGGAATGCATAAGGGGTGTGCATAAGTGCACCATCGTGCCTCCCGTCCCTGTCCTATTGTCCCCATTTATTTGTATCTATTTCCTGTATTCTTACTCATGTTTATACTTATACCAATTATATTGTAAGCGATTGACAAATCAAATTTTAAAAAAAGCCATCTTAAGACCTACACTGTAGCCAGCCATTTTAATGACACAGTGCAAAGCCTCCACCACGCTGCCAGTTGGCCCGCCCTATACAAAGCAGCTGCTGGCCCTGCTAGGCCTTCATCCTGAGTGCACTTGCACAAATTCTCCAAATAGTGCACTCTGTTCCAACAGTGCTTCAGAAGGTGCCGGAGGCTTTATGAAGGTTTTCCAAGGCATCCCTTTGAAACCCAATGTCATGGATCACCTGATTTGTGCTGTCAGACTTGCACAGAACCTCAGAATAACCAGAACCCCTCATTCAGTCCTTCCCTCTTTCAGTCCTTCCTTTCCCAGAATGCCACTATACCTAAACTTCTGTAAGCTGCAGGGATACCTGGAACTTTCATAATGAACAATATTTGCTGTTGAAGAATCACCCATAACAGAAGAAGCAAATGAAAATATGGGAAGAAAGTTGAACAGATTATATCTGTACAATACTGTACTATCAAGCAAATATTGCTTAAAAGATTGTGTTTCTTTAATAATGATTTCTGTTAAAATTCCAGGAACTCTGCTGTCCAAGAGCAAGGAGAATTTGCAATATCATTCTCCTAACCATGAAGTCTTTACAGCTGAGGAACAAGTGGTGCTCCTTGTTACAAATGCAGTTTATTCTGCTTTTATCATTTGACCTAAGAGCAGTTTAAATCATTAATAATTCTTGGACATGTTTCCAGAAACTGTTTCTTACTTTAATACAGACATCCAGGGTTGTTCTGGTGCTCTTTTCTCTCTTCAGGGACAATTCTGAGATCTTTCTGAAGCCATGAGACTGGAAATAAATATGTGAAATTACATCCCCCAAGAGCTTGGCTGATCTAAGACCAGTTCTTGGTTCCCAGTAAAATGTCATATCTCAGCACTTCTTGTGTTTAAGTAGTCAGCCAGGAGCAGATTTTGAGCGGCTGGATAAGCTTTAATGATCCAGAGCAGGAGTCTTCAAATTTAACAGCTTCAACTCCCAGAATTGCTCCTCCAGTCATGTTAGCTCAGGAATTCTGATCCACAAGTCTTAAACTTGCCAGGTTTAAAG
Organism: Notechis scutatus; assembly: GCF_049901735.1. Taxonomy (NCBI): domain Eukaryota; kingdom Metazoa; phylum Chordata; class Lepidosauria; order Squamata; family Elapidae; genus Notechis; species Notechis scutatus. The sequence continues at coordinate 39,500,261 of NC_142011.1, read as the reverse complement.
ACCCTTGATCCAGAGCAAAGTGAGTCTTCATTTGTGCTTTCACACATTCTGAGGTAATTTTTTTCCATATTTTGCACAACTCTAATAGTGAATACTGTATATTTTAAAGCTATAATAAACCAGTATAATCTCCTTCATGATACCTGTCTGATACATATCTAAGAATACATGTTATTATTTGCCATGTAAATGTTATATGTATGTCTTTATAATAAAAAAGAATTGATTAGCTCTTCTTTTGGTGGAAAAGAAGAAATATGATATTGATAAAGGCCAGTAAATCCTGCAGTAAAATGCCACTACAGTATAGTCCAAGCATCTTGCTTTGTTTGAGGGTAGGCATATAAATGTGATTTAGATTAATTTGAATATTTTCAATGTTGTGAAGTAAGATTCCCCTATCTCTGTTCCAGCGTAATGTCACCATGGACATCTGTGTAACAGGTGTGTACATGTGCAAAAGGCATAATGTGCATTTCAGTGTTATGACACAAACTTCTTCCCTTTCATATTTGCATGGCAAATTATATGTAAGTACATAAGGGAAGAAGGAGAGAGTTTGTGTCTTGACATTATAACATCACATTTCATCATTTTGCCAAAATGTCAGGTTCTTGTGGGTGCCCTTGAATGCTATTCAAATAGATCAATAAATCAGTAGAGTACTTTTATATAAAATGTGTTGCAATATAAAAACCCCATATGTATTTTTATCTTTGAACTATTCAGACTCTATATTACTTGAATAGTTATTCTAAAATGCACCTACAACCTGTGATTCTGTAATTAGGCCATTATCTTTAATTCATAGAGTGGTTAAAACAGTTTCACAATATACTGAAAATGATTTGGTGCCTTTCAATAGAAAAAAAAAACACCAGTATCTTACAAAACCAGATGTCACAAGGAAGGTTTGTTTTAACAATTCCCCTGAGATGCTACTTTGAGTTTGGAAATCATATTTTATAGGGGGTGGGGGGAAGGCAAGTTATTTGCAGTGCAAATTTGGAAAGTTCGAAGTATAATTTCATTTCCTTTTTGTATAAATTAGAGTGGACCATCATTCATGGAGCCTGTGTCAGTTCTTTTCAGCTGTGGCCTGGTTCACATATTACAGCAAACGATAATATGGTTTGTGTTCTATCTCAGAGAGTGGGCGCAATAACGGAGACGAGACATCGAATAGTGACTCCAACTCTTTATTTGTGACTTCAGGAAACAGAGCTGGAAGGATAGCAGCAGCAGCTCCTTTTTATAGAGCTGGCTGCTGTCAAAGCGTCCAATGGTTTAAGTTTGCCGCGCTTGGAGCGTCCAATCGCGGCAGCCCGTTAACTAGCCAATCAGATCAGTCCAGAATGACCAATCACGACCCGCTGTTAACAGACCAATCAAATGTGCAGGATTACGAGCCTGCTTGTGGAACGGCCAGTCAGGTTTGCAGGCTTACGAGCCTGCTACCCTGTTTCTCCAACAATATGGCCTCCCCCAATAGGAAGTCCCAGCATGTTTTATAGGCATGAAATGAAATTAAGCCCCTCCCCCCAAATTAAGGCCTATATTAAAACATGCGAAATGGGGGGGAATGGTGGGGGGGCTTGCCGTTAGGAAGTACTTTTGTTGCACACCTGGATATGGTGCTGCCTGCATTGACCCCGATACGAAGTGCCCCACCAACGCCGAGGTCAACATCCAAGCCGTCGCCGCCCGCCCGCCCACCTGAAGATGCAAGGGGGGGGAATTAAGTCACCCCCGAAAAGACGGCCTAGCCATTTTTTCAGGGCTCAAAAAAAAATAAGACCCAGCCTTATTATATGAGAAACACGGTAGTTCGGAACACCCCTCCCCTCTAGGTTCCGTCTCAGGGGTGGGGTGATGTATTCGCGCAGGTAGGCAGGTCTTCGCACCTGTCTACCTGATTTGCGTTGTTCAACCTGTCTTTGCTCGGATTCTGGTTCTGGTGGGTTGTTTATGCTGGGTATCCTTGGAGGCGACTCTGGGATGCCTTCAACATTACCCTCATTCCTGTCGTCTGGGTCCTCTGAACTCGCTGACCCCGCTCGGCTGCTGTTGCCTGGAGAAGTGACCACCTGCCATGGGTCCTCTTCATCAGGTGAGTATGCTGGGCTTGATTGTGCGAACTGCGGGTTTGCGTATCTTGGAGCAGGTGTTATTTCGTTTTCAAAATCCTCGGTTTCTCTTCCCCCTCTGGTTTCGATTTCAGAGATCGTGGAGGGAGTAGTTGTCAGCCTTGAACGCAGTTGGTCGATGTGGTGTTTCCACAATCTTCCATCTGTGGTTTCTAATCGGTAGGAACGGGGGCCCGTAATTTGTGTTATCTTGGCAGGGACTCACAATGGGTCACCTGTAAAATTCTTAGCGAACACGAGGTCTCCTACCTTGAATGTGCGATGTTTGCTGCTGGAACCCAGGGGCTTTTCTGGGGTGTAGGCAGGGTGTAGGCGGTCCAGGTGTGATCTAAGTTTTCTGCCCATCAGAAGTTCGGCTGGGCTTTTGTTTGTGGTGCTGTTCGGTGTAATATGTTGGAGAAGGAGCATTCTGGTGACTCTGTCGTGAATGTTTCCTTGGTCCATTTTGTGTAGGGTTGTTTTAGTAAACTGAACCATTCGTTCAGCCCTGCCATTGGCCGCCGGGTGAGCAGGTGATGTCAAGGCGTGACGTATCCCCCGGTCCGCTAGGTATTGTTCAAACGCCAAGGCGGTAAACTGCGGGCCATTGTCGGAAACCAGGACATCTGGAAATCCGTGCGTTGCAAACAGTCTGTTTAGTTTTTTGATGACCGCTTCTGTTGTGGTGGTCTTCATCTTGTTCACTTCGAGCCAGTTTGAGTAGGCGTCTACTGTTATTAGAAAAGTATGTCCTTTTGTAGGTCCCGCAAAATCGATGTGGATGCGGGACCATGGACCCCTGGGCGTTTCCCATTCCGTTGGGGGTGCTTTTGGTGGAGCCGCACGTGTTTCTTGGCATTTGTTACAGGTGGCAACCCAGGCTTCGATTTGTCTGTCCATACCTGGCCACCATGCGTAGCTCCTTGCCAGTGTTTTCATTGTACGATGCCCGGGTGTCCATCGTGCAGCACTTTCAGGACTCTGCATTGAAGTTTTTCTGGGATGGCTACTCAGTCTCCCCATAACATGCACCCCTTTTGGGAGAAAAGTTCTGTCTGTCTGTTTTTGAAGGGTTTGAATTTGTCGCTGGGTTCGATTTCCGGCCATCCCCTCTCCACCCAGCTGAGGACTCGCGCCAGGCAAGGGTCTTTTTTTGTTTCTAATGCGATATCCTGCGCAGTTAGTGGAGGTGAGGGAAGCATCTCAATTTGTAGCGTGGATAGCGTAGGAGCTGGGTCATCTAGGAACTCAGGCAATGGCGAACGGCTTAAGGCGTCAGCATGGGGAATGGCTTTCCCCAGTCGATGTCTTAACTGGTAGTCATACGCAGCTAAGAACTCCGACCATTGTGTCATTCTCGGTTATTCGTGTTATCCCCTGCTAAAATGCCAAGCATAGGCTTGTGGTCTGTGATTAAGGAAAAGGATCGTCCATATACGTATTCGTGGAACCTTTTAATTGCGGATACAATAGCAAGGGCTTCTTTATCTAATTGACTATAGTTCCTTTCAGTTTTAGACAAAGTTCTTGAAAAGAATGCGATAGGCGCCTCCGTACCGTTTGGTAGAACGTGGCTCAGGATGGCTCCTACTCCAAAAGGTGAAGTGTCACAAGTCACAGTCAAGGGTAGTGTCTTGTTATATTGGATTAACACTGCATCAGATGTGAGAAGGTCTTTGACTTGTTGGAAAGCTTGCTCCTCTCGACGTCCCCAAAACCAGGAAGCCTTCTTGTCGAGGAGCCTATGCAGGGGTTCAGCAACAGTCGCCTTCTGGGGTAGGAAGATGTTAATGAGGCCCAGGAAGGCTTGGAGGTCTGTCTTGTTTCTGGGTCTTGGAGCGTTTTTAATAGCTGCTAATTTCTTTTCGGTAGGGTGAATACCTTGTTTGTCAAGAAGGTAACCAAGAAATTCAACCCTCTCAGTGCATAATTGGCACTTGTCCTTCTTGACTTTGAGTCCTGCATCCTGGAACTTTTGTAGGACAGTTCTTAGGTGTTTTTCTAATTGACCTCGTGTAGGGGCGGCTATCAATACATCATCGAAATAGGGTACAACTCCTTTTATGCCCTGTAGCAACCTTTCCATCAAACTTTGAAAAATGCCAGGTGCTACGCTTACTCCGAACTGGAGTCTGTTACATTTGAATGCACCCCTGTGCGTGACTATAGTTTGGGCTTCTGCGGTCTTTGCGTCTACTGGCAGCTGCTGATATGCTTGGGCCAGGTCAAGCTTAGCGAATACTTTTCCGCCCCCGAGCGAGTGAAGAAGGTGTTGGACCACGGGTACTGGATAGGCGCTCTGTTGAAGCGCGTGATTCAGGGTGGCCTTGTAATCCCCACAAATTCTCAGGGATCCGTCAGGTTTTATGGGGATTACAATTGGGGTCTCCCATCGGGCGTGGTCGATGGGTTCTAGCATGCCCTGTGCTATTAATTTGTCCAACTGCTCGTCAATTTTTGGTTTAAGGGCAAAGGGAACTCGGCGTGGCTTTAGACGGATGGGTGCAATATCGGGGCAGAGGTTAAACGAAATGGGGGACCCCTTGTACTTGCCTAATTGCTCTGTGAAGATGTCTTGGAAATCCCGGATGAGGGCCGCTTCCCAGTCTTCGCTTACAGTCTGGTTGATGCCTGCCAATTCGATTCCTAATGGCGCGAACCACTGTAATCCCAATAAACTGGGTCGGTCTCTGTCAACGACGGTGAGAGGTAGAGTTGCGGTGTGGTCTTTAAACGAGACCTGGATGTGACTGGAACCAGCAACTGGGATTCGATTGCCTTGGTAGTCTTTTAATATAAGTCTCTGGGTGTGGAGATCCTGGCGGTGGATGTCAGGGATCAGTTGCTTGAGAGTTTTCCAGGAGACCATTGAAAGGGATGACCCGGAGTCGACTTCCATGATGCACGGTCTGTCTTTGATGGTGACCTTTACCCGGATTTTTTTTGCATCTACTGATGAGGCGTGGCCGATGATGACGGTCTGATGTGCCTCCTCTCGTCTGGTATTGGTGGCAAGCATTCGGTTTCTGTTGTATGGGCTCCACTGGGAGTTTGGGCGGTCCCGGTTTGATGGGTGGTTGCCCGCTGTCTGCCGGAAAGTATTTTCGTTCCTCTTGGGGCTGGATACTCGTTTACTTCTGCAGACCTTGGCGATGTGGCCCCTTTTATCACAGGTACGACAGATGGCATCTAGGAACCTGCAATCTGCTCGTGGGTGGTTTCCCCCGCATCCGGCGCATTGAAAATTGGGTTTACGACCTCGCTGATCTCGCTGGTCGCGCTCTGATCTGAGTCTGTTGACTTTTTCCTCTTCACCTTCTGATGAGGACTCGATGTCTTCGTGGTGGGCTGTTGTTGTGTGCCTCTCTGGGGTTGTTGTGATGTCGCTGGAGAGTTGGCAGTTGGAACCATTCGCTCGGCGCATTCGGGCTGCTGACTTCCTGGTTGCTTCTGCTGCAGTAGCATCCGCTATGGCGTCTGCGAGGGCGATATCTCCTTTTGCCATAATCTTGCTTTGGATGGTGAGGTCTCTTAGACCCAGGACAATCCAATCTCTCATGGCTTCTTCCAGATTCGCGAAGCCACATAGTCCACCCAAATTTCTTAGGTCAGCTACAAAGTCCCCGATGCTCTCACTTTCCCGTTGGTCCCTCTGGTAAAACTCGTGTCTTCTGATGAGGGTTGGAACTGCTGGGGCGTAATGAGCCCTGAGAATGGGAGTGAGGGTGTCCCAATCCATAGTTTTGACTTCAGCCGGTTTCGCTAGCACCTTTGCCATTTTGAAAACGGTGGGTCTGCAATGCGTTAGGAACACCGCGCGTTTTTTGCCAGGTGTAGCATCCTTCAGATTGTTGGTTTCCAGGAACATTTGGAACCTGTCCATATACGAGTCCCAATCTTCGTTAGCTGGATCAAACAGAGCGGGTGGTATTGCGCTGCTGGTCATTCTGCCGTTTTCTGCGCATTGTCAGCCACGTGCTCTGTCAATACTTCGCGAGTGTTCAGTCAGCTCTTATCGTCTCCGCATCCCACCCTCGTCGCCAGTGTTCTATCTTGAAGAGTGGGCGCAATAACAGAGACGAGACATCGAATAGTGACTCCAACTCTTTATTTGTGACTTCAGGAAACAGAGCTGGAAGGATAGCAGCAGCAGCTCCTTTTTATAGAGCTGGCTGCTGTCAAAGCATCCAATGGTTTAAGTTTGCCGCGCTTGGAGCGTCCAATTGCGGCAGCCCGTTAACTAGCCAATCAGATCAGTCCAGAATGACCAATCACGACCCGCTGTTAACGGACCAATCAAATGTGCAGGATTACAAGCCTGCTTGTGGAACGGCCAGTCAGGTTTGCAGGCTTACGAGCCTGCTAGTTCGGAACAGTTTGTTTGGTTTTGATTTTATTGTGTGATTTCTAGACAAGGCAAACATTTTGAGGAAGGCATGAGGCCTTTTCTGCTGGTTCTGCTTGTAATGCCTTAATATTCCGCTTATACACAGGTTTGTATTTATTATATGGAAAGTCAAGACAGTGCTTTCTGATTACTCCATCCCTGGTACTGTTACATCCTGGCTACCTATTTACAGAGGTAACCAGATCATAACAATCCCAGGGACTGAGCCAAAAAATGTGACTTCATAATTGTTAATTGGGTAGTTTCTGAAAAGGACTAGGTTGATTAATTTTTCTACAGCAAATAGGCCTTGTTTGTCCTACCATGCAACCTAGATTGTCTAAGGACATTTTGACAGCACTAGATTTTCAATTCTGATTTGGAGGGGAGGCTATATGTGTAATTTTAAAATATTTGCTGTTGTTCTATTCCATTGTTGTCTGATTTATATTATACTTGAAGTACTTGAAAGTTTGTCATAAAGCTAATTCTTTAACATTAAGGAATACAGTATTTGCTTATTTTGACTCAAAGCATCCTGCTATATAAAGTTGCTTCATATCATGCAGGAACTGAAATCTAGTGGAAAGAAAACTAAGGTAAAACTAATTTTCCTGCAAGGCTTATGGCTGCTAACTCATTTTCAGTCAGTGAGAAGATAGATATATTAGGCTGTCCTTTTTACATTTCAAAAGCATTTCAAACATCTCAAGGTGGATATATTATACCTTGTCGCTTTTTGAGTGAGACCTATTTGATTTTTTCCCCGCTACAATCTCTTGAGTCTCAGTGGTTTCAACATCACAGTAGTTATAACTGAATTAAATAGATTACTGCAAGTCTCTTTGAAAAAGTACATTTTAGTACCTTCTTAAAAATCTACCAGAAAGGGGGGCAGTCTAATTTCAGTGAGGAGCCAGTTCTAAAAGTGTTGACTGTACTACAAAAAGGCAGCACCTTCCATGTGGGACAACAATGAACTCTCTCTTACATGATCATGGAATTTTTAGGCTAACACTAGCATTTTAAATTGTACTTGGAATTATACTGTTAACCAGTGTATTCACATGTAATAGACTCCTAATTTGGGAACCAATTAAGACCATACCAGAGGTGGTATTCAGAAGGTTCTGACCAGTTCTAGAGAACCGGTAGCGGAAATTTTGAATAGTTCAGAGAACTGGCAAATACCACCTCTGACTGGAGATTTTACAGTATCCTTCCCCTGCCATGCCCACCAAGCCACCCCACAGAACCGGTAGTAAAAAAATTTGAATCCCACCACTGATGCCCAACATATTCTGGACTAATTGTAATTTCTGGGTAATCTTTAAACACAACAAAAACAGCAGCCCCCCCAACAACTCACAGGGGTCTATAACAACTTGCCACAGCCAACTTGCCATGGCCAACTTGCTGCAGCCAACTCACCATGGCCAACTCACCATGGGACAATTCGCCATGGAACAAGAGTTACACTGATATCAAAGAAATAGTGGAATAGAATCATTAAATAAAAAGTGCCAAAGGAGGGACAAAATGAAATGTGAATGACAAAAATTAAAATATTTTTTAAAATTATTTTAAATAATTAAATTGAATTGCTGAATTGTCCCGCAGTGAGTTGTCCCATGGCGAGTTGTCCCACAGTGAATTGGCCATAGTGAGTTTGTCGTGGTGAGTTAGTCCATTCCGGAACTCTGGATGGCCATGTATTGTTGGGTATCCTAAGAAGCATACTGTACCATACAATTGTCAGATTATCTCCCTCAGAGCTTTCATAAGATAATAAAAAGCAGGGGTTGAAAGCACACTTCTTATGCTAGTACGGGGCCATGGGGTTGGCCTCTCCTCTGACATTACAACAGGCTAAAATCACCCACAGGAATGAAACGCCTGCAAAACAGGATTTCCCATCAGCAACCCTCACAGTCAGGCCAATAAAGTGCCATGGTCAATAGGCACTGAGGAGTCTAAAAGAGTAAGTTACATTGCTCCATCCAGGTATCAACATAAGATCATTCAGGGAGTGACCAATGCTGTCTCAGTCATATATCCAGGACTGTCACTGTAGAAGAACAGGCTTCTAAGAAAATTGCAGGCACTTTTGCTGCATTTTCCTCCTCTTATTTCAGCCTTCTCCCTGTCATCAGCCCAGCAGAATTGTTTATGAAAAAATTAACTTTGAAAGATATGGGGCAGGAGATGTGTGTACCTTTGAAGAGCAGAGGATGAAGAGTTTTCTTTACAGAGGTAGATGTGTCCAGAAGAAATAGAAGAGGTACAGCAAAGCCAACACAAGTCCAATGTAGGAAAGTGTCAATGCTTTATCTGTCCTAAAGGTGCTTTTTTTCAAGACGCAACTGGACTTTCTGGTTTTTCTTTGAAGATGTTTCGCTTCTCATCCAAGAAGCTTCTTCAGCTCTTCTCTTTTGGATAAGAAGCAGAATGTCTTCAAAGAAAAAAATAGAAAGTCCAGTTGCCTCTTGAAAAAAAAGCATCTTTGGGACAACCATGACTTGTATAACTGAGAATCTCCACAGACAGTGCTTTATCTGTTGCCCACTGTTAAAGAAGAAAATAACAATAGAAGTAATCAGAGGAGGAGAATTTAAAAGCAGACCAGGGTCTATAAGACTTCAAGTACCATTGTTGTTATATCAGTAGTAGTACATTAGCAATAATATAATTGTAGTAGAAATAGTATAATATAACATAAAATGCAAGTAATATAGAATATAATAGTAATAGAATATAGTATAGTGAACAATGTAAACATCTCTTCAATCCTTATAGGGAGATATAAAAACCCCATTGCTTGGGGTCCAGTGCTTTTGATGGATCCTTTGAGCATGAGTCAATACAAATAGGTATAGTTTAAAAAGTAACCATGACAGTCAGCTACTGAAAAGTGTTACTTTTCTTCTGCCAAGTTAATTTTTCAGATATATTGTCTAACCACAGTCCAAGAATAATGAAATGACTATCATGTGTTTCAAAATTCTTTTCACATGGAAGCACCAATGCAATCTTCTACAAAAATCTCTGGAATAAGTACAAAGGCTTACTAATGAGTCAGCTTTTGGGCAACTGTTCTGTAAATATGTAAAGCAAGAAAAAGTCTTCCCTAAGGAAACATCTCAAATCCCTCTCTTTCTAACGCAGTAATGCTATAGTGGCTTATGTAATTGTACATAAGCAAATATAATGATTACTGTAGAAGTTTAAGTATGTCCTACTTACTGTGAGTCCTCATTGGACATGCCTAATTTTTTTTCTGTTTGGTGATAGGCCTCAAGGGATGTAGATTCAAATTTACTATCAGTCCTTCTTTTGCAAAATGCTCATTTGAGAACTTTCATATGTCTTTGTCATGTGTGTGCGCATCTTTTCTTGACTGCATGTTCACCTGTTTGAACTTGCACTGATCTTGCTGTGATTCATTTCTAGGTAAATCAACTTTGAATCATTCTGGCTAAATAATCCATATAGCCTCAAGAAGTAAACTAGCTCAGGCTGAAAGTTGAAGTTCATTAGCACCCTAATTTTTGCTGAGAAAGGATTTCAAAGCTGTTCCCTTGCAAAGTAAAATGACAGTATTTTGGATTTTCAAATTTTACTTAAGGCAGTACAAAAGTATCACTAAAATAAAGAGTCAAAGCATATAAAACGTATAAAGTTGAGAGAAAAGTGTCTTGACAATTACTACCAACCTGCCTTCAATCAAGGAGCTGTATACTGCACGAGTCAAAAAGAGGGCTGTGAAAATATTTACAGACTCCTCACATCCCGGACATAAACTGTTTCAACCCCTTCCCTCAAAACAACGCTACAGAGCACTACACACCAGAACAACTAGACACAAGAACAGTTTCCCCCCGAAAGCCATCACTCTGCTAAATAAATAATTCCTTCAACACTCTTCAAGTATTACAAAGTCTGCACTACTATTACTGTTAATCTTCTCATCACTCCTTATCACCCATTCCCTCCCACTTGTGACTGTACGACTGTAACTTTGTCGCTTGTATCCTTATGATTTATATTGACTGTTTCCTAGTATGATTTGATTGCTTATTATACCCTATGACTATCATTAAGTGTTGTACCTTATGATTCTTGACTCTTGATGAATGTATCTTTTCTTTTATGTATACTGAAAGCATTTGCACCAAGACAAATTCCTTGTGTGTCCAATCATACTTGGCCAATAAAGAATTCTATTCTATTCTAAATTACATCAGAAGCAAACAATGAACAGTGCTGTAGCCTGAATATGGAAGGATGAAGAACGCAAATCAAAATTAAAATAAAGGCAGAAAAAATGAATTGGAACCAAAAGAGGGATGTCAATATTTAGACTGGGGGAGAGGGAGTTTCAAAATAGCAATAGTAACAGCATTTAGCCTCACATATCACCCCCAACAATCTGGGCCTTCATTTTACTGACCTTGGAAGGATGAAAGCCCTAAAAGGCTCAAACTCCAGGCTTTGGGCACAGTTAGCCTGCAATACTTCATTCTAGTCACTGCACCACCAGGGTTTGCCTCCTCACAAAAGGAAGAGGCTGTTCCAGAGGTTTTCCAGCTGTATCTCAATGTCCACATAACAGCCTCCATGAAAACCCATGGTTACAACCATTTGAACCTTCTTTCAAAAATAAGCTTTATTATAAACAGAAGGCAAGCTGGCATGGGCTGTCTATGCACCAAACAGAGACCTGAGAACTTGCTAATCCAGAGCTCCTAAGGAGGCAGTTCCAGAGTTGCCCTTGTTAGCAGCGATATGCAAGTCTAATCAAAAGCTAATCAAAAGCTCAAGATCCCATTAGCCTCCTAAGAATGCAAAAGCCTGAAGATCCATTCATGTGTAAAGACAAAACACAATTAAATGGAACTCAGTGAATCTATGACTTCCCCTGAATTGGAAACTATATTTTCACCATTGTAGCTTAAAATTCCATTTGCATTTTTATAGATTTTTTTTTTACTGTTGATTGATATTTGACTTTTAATGAGCTGCAAATCCAAGATCCTTTTACTCTTATTTTCAGGTATCTTCCATTCTATAGATTATATTTAGCAATAAATCATTTCTTGGTGCTCCTTCTAAGTGTCCCTCACTTCTTATTTGCTTTTGTTCTTGCTTGTTTAAGATTTTCAATATTTTGCTAAGCCTTTGGTGCATTGACCAGATCCAGTATCCCCATTTTCTCCATGTAATTGTTTATCATTGTGCTCTTTATAGCTCCTTTTTTAAAAAAATATACAACCCATTTTGGCTCCTTTTTTCAGGAAACTTCTCTCACTTTGCAAAAGCTAATTATCACTGTTGAGAGTATATTAAAATCTGCTTTCTTGAAGTCTCAAGATATGCATTCTATTATACTCAGGTTTAATTTCCTATGCAGTCAAAAATTCCAGCATTACATGGACACTTTCTCCCACTATGTATATATTTTTATTTAAAAAAAAATTCATTATTCAAAGAGGCTAAGTGATCATTTTGTGCCTTCCTTTTCTGAAGAATAAAGCTGTTGATAAGGCCAGTCAAGAAATTTCTAGAAGGACTATATTTTCCAGAGTTTACCTCTCAACAGATTTTGAAATGTTGACCCTCCTATAATTGCCAATTCATATCTTTTTGAAAGATTTAAAACATGCTTTTAGAAGGCATCATTCACATATTTTCCTTGGCTGGGTGGTTGGTAATGGATACCAGCAACAGTACTGCTTTTACAATTTCTACCATTTATTTAATTTATATAAATAATACCAGTTCTATTCCTTTAGATTTCCTTGTAGCTGTGGTGTTTTTTTTAAAACATATACTGCAACCCCTTCCTTTCTATTTTTAAGCAATATTATATGGTGTGTTCATGTTCCCTTTACTAAATCATATTTATCTTACTATACTGAAAGTTCAATCTCATCTTATTTCTCAGACTCTTAAGTCTATAAACAATGCAGGGCAAGAACTTAATGGATGAAGGTTGCTTCCAGTCCTTCACTGAGAGATTTAATAGGCTCCAGTATAGTGAACTCTTACACTTGCAGGGTATAAACTCTCATCTGAAGTTCTAAATCATGACTCCAACACATACAAAAAATCAGTTCAAATTTGATACTTCAGTCAAATAAATTCTTCCCAGTGTTTTGAGATGTAACCCATTTGCTGCTGGATGTCCATCAACCAAGTAATATAATATCACAAATCAATCCTCCCTGCAAATATTGTTTCATTGGCAAATTCATGCCTTTCTTTTTCCAGTTGTTTTCCAGGGAGGAAAATATGATAGACATATATCTAAATCTAAGATTTTCTAACTTGTTTCATATAGTGTCCAAAATCGAAGGTGATGTTATACATTGATCTTATTTGCCCCCCATATGGTTGAAACAAAGTGAAATCTATCAGTGGCCTTGATGGTAGTCATTTCATTACTTAGTTCAGTAGCAGTTTATTTGCATGCCAGTTTCTGTCATTTTACATTTTTCTTGAAGAAGATAGCAATTAATAGATCTTTTCAACCTTATTTTAATGTCTCTTCCTGCAGGAAAGAACTTCACTGAGAGTTTCTTCCATTTTTTTTCAGAATTATTATTTCTTAGATATATTGTGAAATACAACGTGAGAATAAAAGTTTAAAAATGCTATCTCAGATACAATTAAGGAGCAGATAATCACACATTTCCTATGCAGACTCATTAGAAAGCAATTATCAAGTTTGCAAGATGGACATTTTTTAAATATTCATTAACATCTTTGCAGCTGAACAGAACAGATACAATTTGGGGAAAAGATTATTTAATAGAACCCAAAGATTGCATGGAGTACATAAGCATTTCCTTTTGGTGTGTAAGAACAATGTCACAGAAGAGGTAAAGGATTTAACTATGAAGCAGTCATGATCCAAAGATTAGCTTAGAGTAGCATGGAAATTAGCTAAGAAAGCCCAGGATAGTATTCCAAAGACAGGTTTCTGTGTTTACACAATACAGTATATGTTTAAACATGTCCTGACTTGCCCTTTTCAGTAAGCCTCATAAAGAGTGAATGCTTAGAAGCATTAGAAGAAACCTCATTAGAAGATTTAAGAATTTTAAGCTAGTTCTGTGCCACTATTGTACATGTTGTGTATTGTGCAAGGTTGAGGTTGGGGTTTTTCATTTTGTTTTGTTAGACTTTGCGCTTACCTCTTAATATGCAAATTTGTAAATATCAGTAGTCTGATTTTCTATGAACCTATACAGTCTCCTTTCAAAACTATCCAAATCAATACAAGTGCTGATAATGAATTACATAGTTTAATTATGTGTTTTATGATAAAATATACTTTTCTCTTGATGCTAAATCTATGTTTACTTTGCATGACTAATGTTTCAGTTTTAATCCTCCCTCCTTCCCTTCCTTCCTTCCTTCTCTCACTACCAATTCATCAGACTCTAGGTGGCCTATAATATCATATTAAAATGACATTCATGACATCCAAATATTAAACATATAAAATGTTCCAATTCTTCTAAATTTGTTTCCCAAAAGCAGAGGAAGAAGATTGTCAATTGTCTTTTAAAGGAAAAAAAGACAATTTATTCTCAAAGGGTATGAGAAGATGCTACTACTTTACATGTTTGCCATTTTGAATCCCATTCATCTAGATATAAACATCTTTTTGAAACTCTTCACAGGTTTGTTTTTACACTACTACCCTGGTTATCATCAAGAAATATGGACTCTTCTAAAATCATTTATATACAAGTGTTTAAGAAATATCAGTATCACATCAGTCCCTAAAAGAACCCAGTTTGTAGTTTCATATAGTTTCTTCAAAGTTTCTTTTTTATGCTTATTCTTACAAAATAATCTTAGAGGAAACATTCTGCATGCAATGATTAAGCTCTCTCCTTCCAAGTATCTTTTCCTTTCAATTTTAATTGAGAAATGAAATATCAGGAGAGGTAGAGAATAAAGCAGTAGTAATTACTAGAAATTATTGCTGTACCTTCTTTTTCCTACTAAATGTAGAATTGCTATATTTAGTGGTTGCAAATTGTTCTTTCAATGCCTGAATTTCTAGGTGGATAGGACTTTAATGTGGTAATATAACCTATTGATCATTTTATCATTTTCTGTAAGGCCTTTGTATAACTAGCAGTAAGTCTAGGAGATGTGGGCATTCTTGGTGGGGGTAGGAGTATCTTTGCTCAGAGTGCCTCATTCTGTTTTGATTCTGCCAGTTTAGAAGGAACAGGAAAATGGGTGAAAGTTCAAGGTACACAGTTGTGCTTTCTCATGGGACTTTCCAAACTTTCCCATGAGACTTTCTGTGGCTGTATGATCTCATCCTAGCAAGGTAACATCTGGGACTTTCCAAGATTGTGTGTTCTCATGCTGGTGAAGTAATCTCCTGTTGAGGTCATTGTTTTCTGAATATGCATACTGTATATTTTGCTTGTGTTTTTCTCAATAAATACTGCTACCTGAGTTCTCTCAGGGTTGGCATTTTTCTCAGAGACAGTTCCCTGTGTCTCATTTCAAATGTCAATCCATCATAAATGGTGACCCGACGTGATAGCTTGGAAGGCTATCGTTTCCCGCATCCTATACTCATCGTCGCGGACGTCGACTGGCCCTCATCTTCTTCGCTGGACGAAGATAGATTCTTTCGTGAGTATGGGGGAGATCTCTCGAAGGCTCAGAAAGAGCACATCAGGGAATTGAGAGGGATCATTGGGAATAGTTTTGGGTTTGGAATTGGCAGTAGGGGTTGTGCTGTAGGAAAGAAAGAAATTGAGGACTTACTACAGTATGTTTGGAAAAATATTAAGTCATATCCGGAGGAGGTAGTATTAAAGTAGAGTCCTGGAAAAAGATAGGGAAATTTTTGCACGAGGAACCTCGTGCCCCTTCTTCAATTTTGTTAACCTGGAGGGTGATTATGGATGCGTTAGCTGCTTATGAACAACCGCTCCTAGCACCCCCGAAGAAGGTTTGCCGCTTTACCATGCGGTGCGTTTGTTGCCGCCGACGGCACCTCCAGATAAATCTGGGGGACTGTCCGGCGCTAGAAATACTTTGTCAGAGGATAAGAGTTTACCTTTAAGGGTTCAGGTGGATGCAGTTACTGCAGCTATTCAAGAAGCAAAGAATAGAGGGAATTATCAGGAGATGATTTGGTGGAGTTTGGAGTAGAAGTTCAACTTAATCCAGTGGAAATTGTCATGGATGCTGCATTAAATCCATGAGCGGGAGTGGAAGCCTTTACAGCTCAGAATTTTGAGGGAAGTTAAGCAAGCAGCAAAAGAATATGGTGTTAGAACGCCATATACTCAGGCATTGTTAGAAGCAGTTGGTTATGGAAATAAAATGATTCCGGCTGACTGGAAAGCTCTGTTGAATATGATTTTAACTCCAGCTCAATATTTGGTGTTAGATCAGAAATGGAGACAGCTGGCAGTCCAGAGGGGAACAGCAAATGTTACCCCAGATCAGCTTTACGGAGCTGGTAATTTTACAACAGTGGAACAACAGAGAGATGGTATGCCTGAGGAAGGGTTCATTCTTCTCCCACAAATAATTTTTCAAGCCATAGGGTCTCTCCCTGACGGCGAAGGTGGTGAGAAGACCTTTACTAACATCAAACAAGGGAACAATGAACCCTATGAAAATTTCATTAGCAGATTGAAATTGGCTATTGAAAGACAAATTGATAATCAATTCGCCCAGAAAGAGTTGCTTTTTAAGTTAGCAGTAGAACAAGCTAACACAGATTGCAAAAGATTTTAAATCCACTTATAGCAAGTGGAGAGCGAGAAATCGCGATTTGATTAATGCATGTAGAAAGGTAGGGAGTCAGTCTTTTAACATGGAAACTTTAGCTCTGGCTTTACAAACAGGACATGCTCAAAGGGGAATTGTTTCAATTGTGGGAAGCCTGGACATTTTAAAGCGCAATGTCGGGCTCCTGGAGGGGGTCAAAGTCAGCAGAATAAGAGATCAATGGGACAGGGTGTTCGTCCTAAATCAGTGTGCCCAAAATGTAAGAAAGGATACCATTGGGCATATCAGATGCTCCTACAGTTTTTACTGATGGAGGGAAAGTTTTTGGTGCTTGTGTTTGGAAAGATAAATCTGGAATTTGGCATACAAAAGTGACTTCAGAGCAGAAGTCTGCCCAGCAGGCAGAACTTGCTGCTGTAGTTTTGGCTTTTCAAAATTTTCACAATCAGGATTTTAATTTAATAGTGGATTCATTGTATGTGTATAATTTGTTACCCTTTGTAGCAGGTTCTTATTTGTCTCCTGGAATATCACCTGATATTTTAAGATTGCTTTTGCTGTTACAAGGATGTTTGGAGCAGCGTGTGAATGTGTGTTTTGTTGCTCACATTCGTAGTCATAGTAATTTGCCTGGAATTTTATCACAAGGTAATGCCAAAGCTGACAGTGCTGTAACTTCAGTTCTCACTGTCCAGCCATGGGACAGTCATAGTTATTTTCATCAAAACGCTAAAGCATTGGCACAGCAATTTAAACTTACTACTGCAGAAGCTGCTGCCATAATTCAACAATGTCCAACTTGTTCAAAGCAGGGCACGACTATCCCTATGGGAGTTAACCCCAGAGGGTTGAAACCTTCAATGATTTGGCAAATGGATGTTACTCAATATCCACCATTTGCGCCCTGGAAATATATACATGTGACTGTGGATACTTACTCAGGATTTTTAATGGCTACCCCTCAAAGAGGTGAGATGGTTAAACATGTCATCAATCATTGCATTAAGACTTTTTCAGTTGCTGGTACACCTAAAACTTTAAAAACTGATAATGGTGCGGCTTATCGGAGCACCGGTTTTGATCAGTTTTGCAAACAATGGTCTGTGGAACATAAATTTGGGATTCCATACAATTCTACTGGGCAAGCTATTGTAGAACGTCATAATTCCACGCTCAAGACCATGTTGACTAAATTAAATAAAAAGGAGGGAAGCTCCTGGGGCTTCCGCGATTCAAGATCAATTAAATCTAGCTTTATATACTTTAAATTTTTAAATTTGTCTGGTAACCCCCTGCGGCGCGGCCAGCAGGCATTTTCTTCTCCTTTTACAGATGCGGTGAGACCTCGGGTGTTGGTGCGGTTCCTTCCGGATCCAGCATGGGTTCCTGCTGAGCTGATAACGTGGGGACGTGGTTATGCAGCAGTTGAACATCTTGGTCAAATTCGTTGGGTTCCTGGTCGGTGTGTTCGGCCTGATCATTCGCAGGCACCTGTGAAGGAAGTTTCGGAGGAGCAGGATGGCGTATCTGTGGTTCCTGATCCTGTTGATTCTGCCTAATCTGTCCTGGGCTGCTCGGGTGCGGAGAGAGCAGCGACAGCATGTTCAGCGTGCCGGAGATTTGGGCGATGATTTGTGGACAGATAATAATTACATTAAAGATTTGCGCACAACTGCCAAAAACTTGAACATCACCAATTGTTGGTTGTGTATGCACCTTCCTGGGAAAGTGGGAGAAGGACTGACTCTACATGGAGTTCCATTTAATCGGTCTACTTTGCAGACCGGAAAGCATAACATTTCATATGCCATGAACTTCACGGTCAAGGTGAAGACTGCACTGCAGTCTCCAGCACATTTATGTTTCCAAAACATTACAAACTCGCAATTCTTGGGGAATCATAGTGTCTGCAATTACACTATTAAGTGGACAAATGGTTCAGAGAACAACATAACTTGGGTAAATGGGAAAATGAGTCTGACGCATTCGGCCAGTATCAATATCTAGACATGAAACAGCTGATGCAAGCGGCAAGTCAACAAGGTTATGTACAGCTGGAAGGGTTTTGGTTTTTATGCGGACTGTGGGCATATCGACAAATCCCTGCAAATTGGTCAGGGACATGTACTTTGGGGTTTGTCATTCCGGTTATCTATAAGTTAGATACATTGCCTCCTGATGTTCGGATCCGAAATCGCCGGGAATTGGATTCGGGTCTAACCATGGGAGGTAATCTATGGACACAAATTTCTCGAGGTCTTATCCCACCTTTGGGAATTGCTATGAACTATAGGGATATTCATATTTTAAATAATTTTACTGTTGCTATGTTTAATGATACTATAAAGAATATTAAGATGATTAATGTAGAAATGTCTGAAATTCGTACAGTCACTTTGCAAAATCGATATGCTTTAGATATTATGTTAGCTGCCCAAGGAGGAGTTTGTGCTTTAATTCATTCACATTGTTGTGTTTTTATACATAATTATGAGCCAAACATTACAAAAACTGTTCAGGACATGGAAGATCGTATTGCTCAGCATCAATCTGGAGCCGATGGGTTTAATGCATCATTCTGGGACAGTCTGTGGTCCTGGCTTCCTGATGGATCATGGTTTCGCTCCTTATTGCAAGGGGTTGTTATTATTATTGCTATATGTATCTTATTATGTTGTTTTATTCAATGTATTCCTAATCTATTACAAATGTGTACCTCAGTCTTCCGGCGCGTGGGATCAGATCATGAGGGAACTGTGTACTATGCCACTAAAACACCCCTATCTTTGAATAAATAAAAAAGGAGGGAATGTGGTAATATAACCTATTGATCATTTTATCATTTTCTGTAAGGCCTTTGTATAACTAGCAGTAAGTCTAGGAGATGTGGGCATTCTTGGTGGGGGTAGGAGTATCTTTGCTCAGAGTGCCTCATTCTGTTTTGATTCTGCCAGTTTAGAAGGAACAGGAAAATGGGTGAAAGTTCAAGGTACACAGTTGTGCTTTCTCATGGGACTTTCCAAACTTTCCCATGAGACTTTCTGTGGCTGTATGATCTCATCCTAGCAAGGTAACATCTGGGACTTTCCAAGATTGTGTGTTCTCATGCTGGTGAAGTAATCTCCTGTTGAGGTCATTGTTTTCTGAATATGCATACTGTATATTTTGCTTGTGTTTTTCTCAATAAATACTGCTACCTGAGTTCTCTCAGGGTTGGCATTTTTTCTCAGAGACAGTTCCCTGTGTCTCATTTCAAATGTCAATCCATCATACTTTAAGCTCATAAAATGAATTAGGTACTGCTCATTTGATCCTGAATGAAATAATTCTCATATATCTGCAAAATACGAAAATAGTGAACTTTCCTTCAGAAAGGAAAACCTGGGTTTTTACCTAAGTGACCTAAAACAAGCAAAACACTTATTTCTAAATTAGTAAATAGTTCAGTATATTTTCAAATTAAGGCCATTTTTTTCTAATGGCCTGAGGCACTTTGTCACTTTCTAGGGATCTGGTTACTAAAATGGAAAAGGCAAGTTATTTTTTATCTTCCAGTAGCTTGTTATCATTGTCTTAAACAAACAATTCATCAAGGCAAATTAGTATCTGCTCCTTATTTCAAGAACCATTCCTTCAATCAAAGGTAAGATGAAAGATCTAACACTAATAAGTTTAAAGGAAAGAAGAATGATTAGAATGAAATGTTGAAACAATGGATTGAGGGAAATTTGTCTTTCACTCAGATAAGATCTTAAGACTTGTTACACATCTCTGAATTTATGTTTTAAGCCCAGGATTTTGTCTTTTGGCAGCATCTCCTCTGCTGTCCAATGTAAAATATGATCTTAGAACAAAGCAAGAACAATTTTATCTCAGTGTTTTTCTAGGCAATTTGCTGAATGAGTTAAAGCATCCTTTATACATCTTTTAAATCCCCTCTTTTCCAACTTAATTCTATGATACCAAATATTGTTTTCCAAGGTTAACTTTCTGTCAGAATGTGCACAAAATAATTTGCCTATAAGCTATCAGAATAGGACACACAGCCAACTTTCTGTTAAAGCAGAGAAATACATATATTATGTCATGTGTCCTTGCACAGAGTTTTTAGATGTCTTCTATTTGATTTCTCTATTTTTATATGGTGTATATTTTTGTGATATTTTTTCATTGACCAGGAAACATTATGTGTGCCATTTTGTTTTTATTGGGATTCTTCTGATGCAAGTGGCCAAATGTTATTCTACAGAATTCAAATCCTCTACTGGGAATTGAACTCATGGATTGTCACATTTTAGATGATCTTATGCAGTGCATTAGGTTTAGGAGTTACCAGATCCCAGTGTTTAATAGTTGTAGGAAGTTATATGCAAATTAGTTTCCCTTAAGCTCTCAGAGTAAAGAAAAGAGATACAGATGGTACCTTCTGACATATTGCCATGTATGGAAGTTTTGCATGACTTGCTAGGTGTGTAGTTTAGGTGTGCTAAAATTTATTCACTTCTAAGAAGTGGTTTCACATTCTAATAAATGTCTCCTTTCAAGGTATAAATATCAGCCATCTTACAATTTAGCAAGTAAAGCTTAAACATTTTGTACAAATAAAAATTATTATTACATTTGATTAATAAATAAATAGCCATACAGAATCACTTTCCATTAATTGGATGGCCATATAAAATTTTATGAATAAATAAATAGCCAGTCAGAGACACTTTAGGTGAAATAGCAACCATATAAATTTGATTACTAATTAAATAAACGCCCAGAGATACTTTCCATAAGATAGGTGGCCAAATAAATTTCATTAGTAAATAAAACCATTGCTTATGATTTTGATACTTATTATCAAAGTATATCTGAAGAATGTGTCTCAAAATAGTGCAGGAACCCAACCAAGTTGGTTGACTGAAAATTTTCTTAACAGTGGCAATGCTGTATTGCAATGAAATTGGAAAAGAAAAAGTGCAGAGAAGAGCAACCAGGATGATTAGGGGACTGGAGACTAAAGCATATGAAGAATGGTTGCAGGAACTGGGCTTGGCTAGTCTGGTGAAGAGAAGGACCAGGGGAGACATGATAGCAGTCTTCCAATATTTGAGGGGCTGTCACAGAGAGGAAGGATTTAAGCTATTTTCTAAAGCACCTGAAGGCCAGACGAGGAATAATGGATGGAAACTGGACAAGGAGAGATTCAACCTGGAAATAAGAAGAAACTTTCTGACAGTAAAAACAATCAACCAATGGAATAGCTTACCCTCGGAAGTTTTGGGAGCGCCATCACTTGAGACCTTCAAGAAGAGGTTGGACTGCCATTTTTTTTGAAATGATGTTGGGTCTCCCGCTTGGACTAGATGATCTATAAGGTCCCTTCCAACTCTGATTATCTATTGTCTGAAAAGGATCAGATTGGATATGCTTATGTTTGACTTTGTTATTTCTCTATTATATTGTCTATGGAGTCTATGGCGATTCTCAGTCATCCAGGTCATGGTTGTCCCAAAGGTGCTTTTTCAAGAGGCAACTGAACTTTCTTTGTTTTTCTTCTCTATTATTTTAGTTTTAATAAAGCAAAACAAAATTAGTGCAGGAATGCTAGAAAATACAAAGAAATGCCCCATCTTCTTTTTACCAAATGGGTCACTAGAAATCCAAATTAGAAAAAGGGATTGGTGAAAAGAAATAAAATAGACGAGACTCATTCACCCCACAATAAATTCTAATTTAAAAATAAAGCCTGAGATGCAGAAACCCAATTGTAGCACCAACTCCAATTATATGCTTTGTTGGCACAAGTGACCTTCTGATAACACACCTCAATTTGCATTTAAATTAAAAGAGGTATTTTAGAAATAAATACCTATTTGTTTCTCAGGAGTCATGATTTAATCTCTACACTGCATTTCAAAGACAAGCTTCAGACTTTAGGTGAGGGCACAGAGAATTCACTATGATCTGGATATTCTTTTTGCTGAGGCCTCTTTGCCATGTCAGAGAGACTTAAGATACCTCTGAAAGTGTATCCAAAAAGATGGCAATCAACCATAGCCCTATGGTAATAGTTAGGTAATATTAAACTATTCTTAGCAGAAAGGCTTATCTAATGACTCTATTTTTAAGAGATGATAATGCAATATTTGAAACTCATTTCAAATGAACAAAACCTACCCACCTAACTGAAACACATTATCAAATAGGAACCGCAGGCTCTTCCCTATTAATCCAGTTAGGAACTTACTTAGATTTTTTTAAAAAACAACTTTTCCCCATAAAGGCTGCAATCTGCTTCGTTTGATTTAGCCATTAAGCTTATTCTCTATGTACAAATACATATTGGTCTATAATATTGAGTTTTATGCAGCAGGTTCTGACCAGTTCTGGAGAACGGGTAGTGGAAATTTTGAGTAGTTCAGACAACTGGAAAATACCTCCTCTGGTTGGCCCCGCCCCCATCTATTCTCTGCCTCCCGAGTCCCAGCTGATTGGCTGGGTCTTCTTTTGTTGCCCTGCATAGGAGAACAGAACTGGAAAGCAGGTTAGTGGGGTGGGGAGGGAATGGCATTTTGTAGTAACCTTCCTCTGGAGTGGGGAGAGAATGGGGATTTTACAGTATCCTTCCCCTGGAGTGGGGAAGGAATTAAGATTTTGCAGTATCCTTCCCCTGCCACACCCGCCAAGCCACACCCACAGAACTGGTAGTTAAAAAAAATTGAATCCCACCACTGGTTTTATGAAACTTAGGTGTCAAAACAAACCAGCAACTGTAGACAAGCTAAATAATTACAGTATATGATATTCTTGTTCAACAACTACATAACCAAATGTGGGGATAACCAAACACACAATAAAATCTAAACAAGTTACCCTTTTCTAGTTTTCCAAGTGCACTTTTTATTTTGCTTTCTTAATATAACAGGTTTTTTTTAGACCTGACTTACATTTTTCCTGTACATTAGGGAAGAAACCATAAAATTTGTTTAACACTCAATATGCCACAAGGCAGATTTTTACTTTCATGCAGCCTTTTTTTGCTTTAATTAAATTGAAGTCATCAAGACTGATGCCCTGAGAGTCCATGTTATCCAAACTAGCCTCTAATTATTTCCTTCAAGCAGAAAACAATTCTTAACTAAGAATCTTTGGATGGATTTTTTGTCATCCTACTGAACTGTAGAGGAAAATAAGATGCAGATGCCAGTTTCTCCATTCTTAAAATCAGAAAGAAGTTCAGAAAGTTTAGGGATATTTCTGAATGTCTTCCTATTATTCCTAACTTCTTCTGAATTAATTTTATGAATTCCTGGAAATAGGTTTGTGTCAAGAATTATTTCTGCCATTCCTATTCTGCCTAGGGGGATCTCTGACACTTCAATACAAAGCACTACTTTCTTTCATGGTGTTCATTGCTAGATAACACCAGAAATTTATATAGAGGATATTTTTCTCTCCAAAGTTTTATGTTCAAGCTTCTGGAAAAGGGAAGATTTATTTGATTTATGATGATGCTTTTCAGGAGACTTAAGGATGTTTGTTTTTACAAGAAGCAAGGTGCTTTCATTTTTCATGTAGTTTTATATATGCCTTCAGGTATGCAATATTAACTTTCTTTTGGTTCTCTGACTACAAGGTGTAAAAACTCTTGCTGCTACTGGTCCTGTTAGTTGACTGGAGAGTTCCACTGGGACACAAGGTTGTCAGCCACAGTAATAATCCTGTTGCAAGGCTACCCTGTCTTGCATGCTAATTTGAAAGGAATTGCAAAACTTCCAATCATTTCCCCTCTTGGGGCTCCATTCTGCCAAGATCAAGAAAATTTTACTATCTGCAATGTAGACTATTAGAATATAGCTTTACAACCTCATGCAGAGAAAGGACATTCATAGATACTGGCATAATAAAGCTCAACATCAATCTGCGGAGTAATCCATTTTTAAGTATAAAGCATGACTATGTGTATGGG
This sequence comes from Notechis scutatus, assembly GCF_049901735.1. Classification (NCBI taxonomy): domain Eukaryota; kingdom Metazoa; phylum Chordata; class Lepidosauria; order Squamata; family Elapidae; genus Notechis; species Notechis scutatus. The sequence continues at coordinate 39,476,008 of NC_142011.1, read as the reverse complement.
AGGAGTTTATGCATTTGCTCTCAGCTGGGAGGCATAAATGGATTAAAAGGGGTGGGGGGGAACAACCTACATATTTAAACTACATAGTTGTTTCTTTCTGATTTTCCTCTCCAGTCAAACAATTCTGCATTTTGTATTTCTCCTCTTATTTTTCCTGTTCTGCTTGCCCTTTAATTCAGTCTGCCTGCCAAACTGGCCTGGCAGAGAAGTCTAAGAAGTTTTGTTCAAGCCACAGGGGACATCTTTACTCTCAAAACAGGTTCTGTCAAATGAAAGCAATTCTGTGGACTCTTGAAATGTTAGTTGACAAGTTTCTTAAATAACAAGCAATTTGTGTTATAATCAAGTTGATTATAGGATCAGAAAAGGATCAGAAAAGGTTTTTGCCTGTTCATGAGGGTTCCAGGATGTGTTTTAAAACTAGCAGATTTTGGAACCTCTAGTAAATATTGTGGTGGAAAAATTGCCTTTAAAAGAAGCCAGTTTCCTTTACTAAACTAGTGGAGCAATCTCTGTGCCCATAGCAAGCAAAGCCAAGAACTCCAGTGTCTTTTAAAAGCCCCAGCTTTAAACATTTATGAATTATATCCTATAACTCTACTTACGTTGCCAAGTTCAACATACAACACCATTCTTCCAGAGTGTTTCTACGGAGTACATAGGAATATAAGATCACCAACCCTTGCAACTGATTTACAATGTTATCAGCTTGTAAATTGAAAGGAACAAGAAGAATGAAGAAAATCTATGTCAGAAGATAGAATCATCCTGTCAGCACTAGATAAAATAACTGCTTTCCCATCTACAGTGTAAATCTGGGCATTTCAAAATAGAGGATAGAGTCAAGGTAAAGATTGCTTTGTCTTAAAAAGCAAGAAAATGATATTTATGCAAGGACACAGAAAAGCAACTGATGTTAGCAATCCCTCACTATGGGGACTTTGGTGCTCTCTGAACTTTGTTGTTTTCTTGTAGACATTTGAATATGAAGCCAAATAACATCAGTGTTTAGTAGGGAGTGGGGTTTGCTCTCATTTTATACTCAGACAAACAAGCTAACAGTAAACAACAGCCCAATCAAGGAGCCATCAGGAACACTTCCACCAATACTGACAGAGCCACTAGATTATAAATTGAGATCAAAACCAACTCCCTACTAGTATTGTTAATGTTGCCTGGTTTGGTAGTGAAATGTCTGCAAGAAAACAACCGAGCTCAAAAGCACCAAGGAGTCCACAATTCAACCCTCAGCTATAAATATTCTCTTCTATCAACCCTCATTATCCACACACCCTTTTAATTTTTAAAAGGTTTGGGATACTCATATGAAAACTGTAATGACTTCAATCATAGTCTTTCCCACAGCCCACTAGGACCAGAACAATTCCTGCATACTGCTAGCTTCAAGCCTTTTGTAGCAGTTGTGTGCAAATATCCTCATCAGTCCATCCTCCTATTCAGCCAGTTACTACTCCTTGCAGACAGTGCCTCCTCCACATTGTCTTTCTTATGTCATCACATTTGTTTTTCAAACAGCAAAGCACTACCACATCTCTGTGTTGGGAAAGTAGCAAAAATCATGCTAGAGAGCCTGGAAAACATCCGAGGAAGAGATATGGCAGCCAGGAAAGATGGTGGGGTGGGCAGAAAGGGGAGGGACAAAGAATTTTGGATAATGGAAATCTGCTTGTCTCACAAATCTGCAAGAAATATTGCAACACTGCAAAATGAACTGTTCTTATTTCTAAAGTTATAAATATTGAAAAACAACAGAACCTTAATTAGATTCTATTAGCATGATTCTGTGGAATACTTTTGTCCACTATTTAGTATTCAATCTGGTGCAAAACAGAAAGGCAGTTCCATTTCTTTTGGACAACAAGAACTCTCAGGCTTAATTATGCATAATGGGTTTTTATAAGTAGCATTATTAGTGTTAAACTTTCATGAACACAAAAAGGTGGAATGGCATAGTTCCAATTTATATGTATGGATCAAATGACCTTATTAAAGGAGGAAAAATCTGCTCTGCTCTGTCCTGTCCTGGATTTGTGTTAGTGAAGAGTCAAGCTGACTAAGAAGTAGAGTTCAAATATCACTTTTTTTAGCAATTTTTTTACACAATTTTTGATAGACTAATTGGGTTTTTCTTCACTTCTGTAATGTTGTTCTTTGCATCTTCACTTGCGCAAGCAGTGGGTGAGCGCATGTGCGTGTACTCCATTTATATTAGTGGCAGGCAGGCAGGCAGGCATGCTGCTCATGCAAACGGAGCTGTGTATGTGTGTGCTTGGTGGCCACTCATGCAAAACCATCCCCTTTCCCCTGCCGATCTGCAAAGCCAGAAATGTTGAGGAACTCTGATCTCTAACATACAGTGTAAAGACTGAAATAGCCACTACATAGGACAGACTGATAGAAGACTAGCAGAGCACATCCACAAACACCAACAGAAGACATGATGAAAGCTTTTCAATTTCACAATTTCATTTGGGAAACTGTGGCCATCCTAAACCAAGCCAAGTACAAAACTGCTAAAGAATTCCTGGAAATCTGACACATTGACAAATTGGCCATCAATAGACCCATAGACATACTGTAAGTAACATCTACATACTATGCGAAGAGACAATCAACAAGCCAAAAGGGAACAAACAAACAAACAAAAAAACCTTCCCAGAAGCATCAACTTCCAAATGAGTATAGATTAACACCAGGATACGAGTTGTGGTGGCGTAATGGTTAGAACACAATACTGCAGGCGACTTCTGCTGACTGCCAGCTCCCTGCAATTTGGCAGTTTGTATCTCACCAGACTCAAGGTTGACTCAGCCTTTCATCCTTGTGAGTTTCATAAAATGAGGACCCAGATTGTTGGGGGCAATATGCTGATTCTGTAAACTACCTAGAGAGGGTTGTAACGCAATGTGAAGCGGTATATAAGTCTAAACGCTATTGCTATTAACATCAGGCCAACAATCAAGAAGTAAACAATACTTCAATCAAAACACTGCCCAACAAGCTAACAGTAAACAGCCCAAACAAAGAACCCTAAACACTGACAGGGCAAGCCACAACAATGTAAGTTGAAAGCAAACTCCACTCCCAAGGTGGTATTCAGCGGGTTCTGACCAGTTCTGGAGAACCGGTAGTGGAAATTTTGATTAGTTCAGAGAACTGGCAAATACCACCTCTGACTGGAGATTTTACAGTATCCTTCCCCTGCCACGCCCACCAAGCCACACCCACAGAACCGGTAGTAAAAAAAATTGAATCCCGCCACTGCTCCACTCCCTACTAGCACAGATGAGCATCACTCAAATTACTAATTTCACTAATGAAATTTCTGTAAGAAAACAACCAAACTCAGAGAGCACCAAGGACCCCACATATAAAGGCCTAGCAATTAAAAAAAAGTTATACCTGTTTGTAAAAGACAGATTAATACTCTTTAGCTGTATAGAAAAATAATTTAAACTGAGTCTGGAATATCATTGGGCTATTTCTGAACATGGGCCTCGTGGACTTCTGTAAATATGTTCAGCCAATGCCCCAAAATAGCCCAGTCAACAATCTGAAGACATCTTGGAATTGTGTGGCCTGAACAATACCCTCCTACCCTGCATTCCTTTCTTTGCACCCATGGCCTGTTAGTTGAGCTATTTATAGACGCCGGTTTTGCATTCTTTCCAAAGAGTGAAACCTGTTCAAAGCATATACGAATGCTTGCCCAGTTCTTTTCCCACAATAATTAAAAATCATTGCTGGTTGTTCTTCCTGCCACCAGGTAATGCCAGGAGGGAAGGGAATGTGGTCAGATATTTTTTTAAATGAAAGCTGTAGGGCCGCACTGGTTACCTACATTCCTATAGCAACATAAGTCTCCATTGTTAGAATAATGCAATTTGTGCTAACATACTTTCTTCTGGTTTACAGACCAGTGATGTTATAATAATATAATAAATATATCACAATATAAACACAGGAGTTAATTTAGAACTTAAAATTGTGTATAATTTTCCTTGGTTTATAATCTTTCACTCAATTCTATTGCTTTTTAAGCTCTTTGTAAGCCTCATTAGGGATGAGTCAGAGCATTCAAAGGAAATAATATTTGCCTGCTTCAAAGATTTGCCTCAAAAATTAAAATTACAAAAAATAGATTATAAGGTTTCTATCAGGTGGAAATATGTAATCTTCCTTTAAATTCATTGCTGGGATTAATACCATGCCTGTGTTAACACTAGAAGAAATTTTATTTATTTGAAGTACCCTACTATTGAAGCTGAAAGGTTTGATCTAAATGATTTATGTAAAATTAGCAGAACAAGACTGACCTGACTGACAAGATTTACAGGTTAAAAGACATTTTATGAAAGAAAATGAAGAAAAGACAGGGCAGAAAAAAAAAAAAAAAGCACATTCAAACATCAGTTTTGAAAAGTTAAACATTTGCTTTTGTAAAAGGACCCCAATTATTCAGCAGAACTCATGAAATGGTCATATTTCCTTCATTCACTGATCTCTGATGGAAAGGAGCAGGACAGCTGTTAGATATAATATTCTAATTCAGCATAATGTCCTCTATATCCACTTTTTGATCCAGCATCCATGTCAACTGTCTATAAAGGCTTTCTTTACATATTTAACAGCATCGTAGTGTGCTTATAAAAATAGCACGGAGTTGCTAACTTACTAGCCATTTTAGCTATACCCCAATAGGTTTTGGATGTGAAGTTAATAAGTTTCTACCACCTCCTCTAAACTAACCATAAACTCCCTTCCTGACTGGCCTTTAATTTCATCCTTGGAAATTTCCAAACTTATAGTCCAGCTATTGTAAAAAACAAAAAAAGGAAAGTAGGTGGTGGAAATCTGTTTTCAGCAGAACTAATGCAGAACTAATTCTGCTAATGCAGAATGGTGTGGGGCCCTTCTGCCCCCCCCTTACATGTATTGATTAGTTTATCCTCATGCCAAAAACTGGTGGTGTTCTATTACAGTCTCAATCTTTTTAAAAAAGGCAACAAACTGATCCAGCTAATTTCTGTATAATCAGACAGTCGTTATTAGAAAACTTTATATTAGACATTTGTGTAAGAAATTCACATTTGGCTAAAACAAGTGCAAGTCCTAGGTGATGAACAAGCAGGCTTTAGCACAGGACAATTATTTATAGATTAGTATATTATCCTAAACCATCTGGTGAAAGAATACTTAGTTTTCTCAGTACTCAAATACTCAAAACCTCTCAGTTTTGAGGTTCCTTTTCTGCCGCCTGAATAGATTTGAAGACTGTGTTTAATTTGATCTCTAGAGAGAGGTTGTGCTGAAATTATTGAACACATCTATGGGTTATGATCTTCTTAGATTAATTATAAGGTTCCACTAGAATACATGCATTTAAATCAGCTTCATAGTGAATGGGGGAATTCTAGCCCCAATTTCCACTAAAAGAAGAGTAAAACAAGGTTGTAATCCAGCTCCTTTTTATTTAATTTTTATATCAACTCCTTCATTCAAGCCCTAATAAAACTGAATTTCATCCCTCAATGCTAGCAAATAAACCAATATCTGATGCAAGTTGGCCTCCAGTGGAGTTTATGAGCCTTAGATGCCTCGGTGGCGCAGTGGTTAGAGTGCAGTACTGCAACCTACTTCTGCTGCAGCCAGCTGCCTGCAATTTGGCAGATCGAATCTCACCAGGCTCAAGATCGACTTAGCCTTCCCTCCTTCCGAGGTGGGTAAAATGAGGACCCAAATTGTTGGGGACAATAGGCTGACTCTGGAAACCAGGGATCTGTAAAGCACTATAAAGCAGTATATAAGTCTAAGTGCTATTGCTATTATAATAGAAAGGAAAAGTTAACTATAAAAGTAGTTGCTTTCATACAATGATATGCTAAAGCAGTCCATGCTAATGCAGTCCATCTATAGAAAACCAACAACGAACAGATTGAACAAATCAAGACCTCTGAATACTTAGGAATGTTACAGTCCTGCAATATCTGGAAAGGGTAGGAAAAACCAACTTCATCTCATGCACAAAAAAATTCTAATGCAATAATGAGATTTGCCAACCACCATGGAAGTAATTATGTTCTCTCTGCAATCACACTTTTTAGGACCAAAGTGCTGAGCCTAACACTTTATGGTACACAAAGGTGTGCATATAAAGTTGTAAAAATGTGGAGGTGATTCAATCCAAGTTCTTAAGAACAGTGCTTTGTATCCTTCACTGCATTTTGAATGCAGGTTTGACACTGTATATCAATAGAGGACTGCATGAGAATTTGCCAATAGAAATATTAGCTAACATTAATCTGGAGAGAGAAATTTCTATCCCAGTTAATCTTTATCAACAACTTTAGCTCCTCATAAAAAAATCAACTGGAGAAAACATTCTCATGACTATAATATCAGCCCCTGGATCTTGTCTTTATCTACTCCTAACTATGTACAGGTAGTCCTCAAGTTATGACCACAATTGAGCCCAATTTTTCTGTGGTTAAATGAGACATTTTTAAGTGAGTTTTGCCCCATTTTACAACTTTTCTTGCCATAGTTGTTAAGTGAACAGTTATCAGTTGTTGATAAGTTAGTTACTCGGTTGTTAAGCGACTCTGGCTTCCCCAATTGACTTTGCTTGCCAAAAGGTTGCAAACGATGATCACACAACCTTGGAACATAGCAACAGTCATAAATACGAGTCAGTTGCCAATCATCTGAATTTTGATCACATGATTATGAGAATGCTACAAAGGTCATAACTGTGAAAAGTGGTCATAAGTCATTTTTTTCAGTGCCATTGCAACTTTGAAAGGTCACTAAACAAACTGTTGTAAGTCAAGGATACAGTATACAATATTCTCTCTGTCCCCTTTTGCTGTTATCATCTTAATACAATTTCATAAAGAGTTTCTGGAAGGGAAATATAGCAACTTTCTCTTCCATAAGCGAATCTGTCTCTGTGCACATCACATGTTCGATTGAACTGTCCACTGTACCTTAAATGCTGCTCAAAATTAATTTTCACTCTTCCATTTAAATTCCTTCAACTGTGCAATGAAAGAGAATATATTTTTCTATTAGCTAATACATCTTTAGAAATATCTAAAAAAGGTCATAATAATGATTGTTCAGTCATTATTGCCATAAGGACTTGCCATAGTTAAGTGTTGATGTATTGTTCCATGTCAGAAAACAATTAGCTATTTTTTTCTTTTAATGTTTTCTTTTATTACATGTTTGTTGTACTCTGGTGGAAACCTACTGGGAAATATGATAAAAATGCCAAATGGGACTGGCTAACCTTTGATGTCCTGATCAAACATTATTGGAAAATTTATGAAATAAATGGAAAATATTTTATGCAGACACCTTATTTTGATGCTTCTTGAATTCAGGTAGACATTGACAGAAATTCGTGGGTATGTGAATGACAGTAATTTTTTTAGTTCAGAGAGTGAAAAACAAAAGTTGTAAATCTGAAATTGTTGTTTCAGACAATTTCTTCTAAATTTCTGGATAAAAACAAGTACATCGGAGCTGCTTTCCACCCCTCAGTGTGATGTGGTTAAGCATAGGTAATACATAAGGGGCTTTTGTCACATTATGAAGATACTCTGTGTTATGAACTAAATAAATGCATTTAATAAAGCTTGACAACCTTACTAGAAAAGCAGGCTCGTAATCCTGCAATTCTGATTGGCCCATAAATAGCGAATCATGATTGGTCTCTTCTGGGCAATCTGATTGGCTAATAGCGGGTCGTCTCCCATTGGGCACAGTTTAAACGCTCCAACGCAATTCATTGGTTAATGGGACAGCAGCCATCTCTATAAAAGAGCTGCTGCTGCCCAAGGGTTTTGCTCTGTTCCTGATTGTTAATAAAGAGTTGAAGTTCACCGTTCACTGCCTCGTCTCCGTTCCTTGCGCCCATGCCCAGAACTTAACACTCTGTGTATGACTTTAAAAGAGAGAACAAAACTATCTCGAATGACTTCTTCTCCCACTTCTGTTCACCATTGAAGCTGCAGCTTCTGAGCTAAAAAATATTAACAATGTGTTTTGCAACCATGCTGAGAAAGGGGCTAAAAGAGGCAATGAAGGAAACAGATGGCTTGCTTTGGTTGTCTATCACTCCAACTGAGGAGTTGCCCACAGAATATATGACTGCTATGTTTTTACAAAGTCTCTCTTAGGCATTTTGAATTCAGATCAACACATAAATGTTTTCTACTTTTCAAATAACTATTTTTTCCTCTATAACAGAAAATACAAGACTGTTGTATCAATAATTAACATGAAAGAAATCTATCATTTGTACTTCATTTTCAAATATAAAGATGGAAATCCATACAATTTTAAGAAGCTACATTAAACTATAAGGAGTGTTTACCCTTTTGTGTTCAGGGAAAGGAGGAATAGAGTTTATGCAGTGAAAATGCCAAGCCAATGAAACATTCAAGGAAAAGAAGTTCAGCTGGGCCAACTGCTTTGTCAGGCTCCAAAAACCAAGAAGGAATACAGAGTTACTTCTAAGCAGTTTCCTTTACTGTTCTTCACCTTACCAAAGAATCTTACCAAATTAAAGCAGCTACTTGCCTCATTAAAGATTTACTCTGAGAAGTTCAAGGGAGGAGCTACCTGTCATCCCTGGATCCATCTTGAATCAGATTTGGGGCTGCCACAAAAGAGGATGTGTAACTGTGGGAATGAGAGTGAAGTGAGAAGGGAGGATAGCCACAACAATATTCTTTTGCCAGAGCTCAAGGTCAAGTCGCTGGAGTTTGGAGGGGAGTGACTGCACTTGGCAGGAGTTCAGAATGGAAGTGGATTGGAGAGTGTGACTCGAGGGTCATCAGTAAGGGGGATGGGTATGAGTTTAATATAGCAGGAGAAAATGTGGGGATTCAGATTCAGGTTTTCCCAGATGTGCCAACATAACTTCTCTAATAATTTCTTACTTTGATGGACTTTGAGTGCTGAATTGGGATGGAGAGTTTGGTTGGAACACTGACACTACCTTGACCCTCTTTCTTCCAACCAAACTATCTAAACTTTGCTGTCTCTTGTCCTTTGGAATGCAGCTGTTCCTGCATGGGAATCATGGAGGAGGGGCTGTATATATACAGTATATGCCAACCAATTTTTGTCATCATATTACACCATACTACCCAAAAGTTGTTGAGACCTTGGAAAAAGTTCAGAGAAGAGAAACTAAGATGATAAAAGGCCTGGAGACTAAAACATATGAAGAACAGCTGAAGGATTTGGGTTTGGCTAGTCTAAAGAAAAGAAGAATTAGGGGTGGCATGATAGTATTATTCCAAGTATCTGAGGGGCTGCCACAAAGAAGAGGGGGTCAAATTATTATCTAAAGTACCAGAGAGCAGGACAAGAAACAATGGTTGGAAACTAACCAAAGAGAGAAGCAACCTGGAATTAAGGAGAAACTTCCAAACACTGAGGATAATTAACCAATGGAATAGCTTACCTTCAGAAATCACTGGAGATTTTTAAGAAGAAACTAGACAGCCACTTATCTGAAAGAGTATAGGTTGTCCTCCTTGAGCAGAGGCTGGACTACAAGAACTCCAAGGTCCCTTCCAGCTCTAGTCTGTCTGTCCATCTGTCTGTATCCATGTATCCATATCCAGATTATATTTGACCCACATCCTTTTTTTTGTTTCACCAGTAATTCTATTTTAGACATACTTTTATGGGTCTCATTTTGAACTTTACTATGTGTGTAGTTATTATTTTAAAATTTTCTCTGTTGTATTTGTTTTTAAGAAAAAAGAGAGAGAAATTGAATGACTTGTTGACCTGAAGATGGACTTGTTTCCTATTAGCTATTAGCAAGAATGTCTGGAGTTGAGAAATAATTGATGTCAAGTTAAACCCAATAATTTATGGAACATCACCACATATTAGCAATATTACCTTGCATAATGTCTCAGGTATCTCCCCCATCCCAAAAACATCAATTACCCCAAATCTTGTCATATTGTCCAATTTTAGCCAATTTGTCCCAATCTTGTAAGAGCTCATATGAAATAATTGAAATATCTTCATCACAGCCAAATATTATATAACTTTGGCAACTGAAAAAAAATTGTAGAGTCACTATTTGGTTCGCAACTGTCCATCTGACAGCTTCTGGATGCAGTATTGCCAACTCCTGCTATATATAAATCAATTAACAAATTTTTAAAAGTAAAATTTAGAACTTACAATATATATTCAGCCTAGATAACATTTTCTTCTTATTTTTAATTGAATGACTACAGAAAACCAACATTTGCTACACCTTGATGTATTCCAAGGGGTTCCATTCTGTTCTGCTCTTCCTTCCTCATTTATCCTTTCCTTCTAGCTGCCCTTTTAACTTTTTAAGCCTGACAGCTTTGATTTCTTTTCCTCTGGTGATTACAGATCATAAGGCTGTTGACATCTGCCTCTTCCATTATTATTACCCCCCTTAATGTTGTTGTTTTGTATTACTGTCAAATTGTATCTTGGGAAATGCACGGCTGACCTATTATCAAAGAAAAGCAAAAGTCAGTGCAAGATTTCCCATCTCTAACTAAACTCTTTTTTTTTTTCAAATTAATGATAAGGGGATGATTATTGAGGTCAGGACACCTACATGAAATATAAAAGGAGCAATTGCTTTAGTAGCAGGAAATTATACATTAATGCTGCATGCCCATTCATGCTGTGTATACATGTCAACAGAATGTGGGTATACATCCATTCATCTAAAAGCATGTCTGCAGAAAAGCCCAAATAAAGATGTTGCCTCTTTATGGTTTTCTCCCTTCTAAATGAAGTAATAGAAGCTCTGTCTGGACTTAGACTGAGACTATGGAACATAAGGAAAATTAGAGATGTTTCCATCAGAATAGGAAAACCTTAAACCCAGGATCCCATGTGGTGCCTATTGATATTCACACAATTTTTAGTGTAATGTCAAAAGCCAGGCAATCAGTTCAAATATTTGGCAAGAGCAAACTGTCCTTATTAAACACTGCTAGGTACTACTTCAGGGCCTTGGCATGGAGTTCATTAGATCTCTAGATGGACAATCAGAAGTTGCCTAGATGATTTGGATTTCAGCATGATCTGGAGTCTTGAAGTTGTTGTATATCACATTGGCTGAATATAAAAAAAAGAAAAAATAACTGCATTAAAAAATATTCTCCATATCCAAGCTTTTTCTATATAATTATTTGATCTCATTGATATAAATGTGTGTAGAGACAAGGAATTAGCTGTATATATTAAAAAGAAAACCAGTGTTTTCATTCTGGTAACAGAGTGGATGAGATAATTTTCAGAGGAACTGATTCCCACCCACCCCACCGCTATGTGTGTCAGATGCCTGTTTAGTATTATATGTGCAGCACTACCACACCTTTTTCTCATTGTTTTGGGCTGTTTTAGCTGAAAGTCATTTAGATAGACTTGTCCTCCAAAAAATTTTCTAATCCTTTAAAAAAGCCATATAACTCACAGCTTTTATTGCTCTCTAGTTCCAATCTCTTCCTCAAAAGACAAATACCAGAACTCTTCCTGTGCTCAAAGGATCACACTGTAAGACCAGACTTCTTGATATCACAATTGTTTCTTGCCTCTATGATGAAAATGAAGGAATCTATTGGGTTAAAAAAATAACCTGAAGTCTGCTGAATTCATAATTGGAAAGGAAGGGGAAGTTAAGCGAATGGTAGAAGATGGTGTGTGAGGATAGCTATTTACAATTTGTATGTAGCTCTTTCCTGAGGCTATTCCTTTGTCTAAGTTTTACTTTTGGAAGATGTTGTGTGCTGAATAAAAGTAACAATATATTCACACATTAATTACTTTTCAGCATATTAATTTTTGTATGGCAACACCTACTTGATTTAGAGTTGTCTCAAAATAAGCTTTATTGCTCTCAGAATGACAGACTATTAGGGAATACCAGGAAAATTATAAAAACCCAAAACCACCCTAGAACAGGGTGTCAAACTTGCTGCCCACAGGCTGGATTTGTTACGCACTGGCCACCCCCACCCTCAGTTTAGCGAAGGGGGAAAAGTCATGATATGTCACATGACGACAACATGATGCCGTGAGTTTGACACTCCTGTCCTAGAAAGGTGCAGGAGCAAATCCCCTCCATACTATTGCTAAGAAAACTTTATAGAAAATGAACCATCAGGAATCCAACCCAACTCAAAGAAAAAAAAATTACTTGTTTAGTTCTTATGTCCACCTCCAAAATAAATTATGTATTTTTATAACTGGTAGTTGGTTTCATCAGCTGCATCTGATTCCATCTGAAGCAGATTGCAGCATTCATCAGGAGGACTAACCCAGTTTCAAAAAGCTAACCCAGATTTTGATCTGGCTAATGGTTAAATGAAGAAAATCCTGATTGACTTTATTTCAATTTTTGTAGCTTTGAGTCAGCATTGCTTTTTACAATAGCCTGAATAAATCCCTGCAGATTCCTTGGCAAGGTTTTTTTCAGAAGTGGTTTGCCATTACTTCCTTCTAAGGACTGACAGAGAGTGACTGGCCCAAGGTCACCCAGCTGGCTTAATACCTAAGGCAGGAATAAAAATTACAGTATCCTAGTTTCCATCCTGGTACCTTAATCAAAATCCCACACTAGTTCTCTGCTTACTTGGAAGTTGAAAAAAACATTCTGGAAGAAGTAGAAAACTATTTTCACATTGTTGCTAAGAAAACTACATGGAGTTCACTGAGAGCTGAATTCAATTTGAAAGAGGTCTCCTGAGATTCTGCTGTAAACTCAGCTTGGTAGATGTAGCTATTCCTCTAACTGATTAAACAGTTTCATTTTATTACTAAAAGCTGATAGTTAATAGTGGAACTGAAAAATGATGGGAAAATGTGTTGGTTTTCTCTACCCCAACCAAAGTGATCGCTTCCAATTTTGCTCTGTAAATTTGGGCAGTTTTAAAAAGCAGACAGAAAACTCGCCCTTGAGTCTGATTATGAAACATATGTGGCCCTCAAGGATAGTGAAACTTTAAATGTATTATATAAGGTATAAATATCTGATGAGCTTTAAGGGAACTATTGAAATTGTTTTGCTAGTACTAGGAAGAAAAACAGATATAAGTATTAAAACCTACAGGAATTTACAGGATGCTATCTGCCTCTTTCCTCTCTTTTTCCCTTTCTCTGTCTCAGAACAGGAAATGAGACCAAGTGAAAATTAATTTTGACTCATAAAAAAGAAATAAATGAGATATGATTGGCAGACTGAACTTATGTATTGTACACGATCTGCAATGATTAGTGAAAATTGCTCAGTTAAATTTATAATTACATACATACATACACACACACTGAGTGTATAAATCCCAGTTGCCACATTTAAGATTGAAAGATTACTGTACATAGGGTCACAGCCTTAGTTTCACACTAGCAAACTCCGTATGGATACATTAAGCCAAGATATTTTGTGGGGATTTTGCCTCCACATATTCAGCAACAATGCTCATCATCTATCCTTAATAATATCTTCAGTAATATGATCAAAGTGAGTGGGTGGTTATTGAGGTTTTTGAGATCAATTGCTGTTGGCACTTCTGCCTTACTGGACCCATCAATATCCCAGATCTTCAGTCTTTAATATTTAGTAGTGTTTTTCTTTCCCTCACATGCACTCTGTGCAAGCTGTGCCATTTGACAGAGTGACACAACTTCTGCAGATGGCACATCTGGGGATCTGAATCAGGAATAAGACATAGGAAAATAGAATTTCACATTCAGATGCAATGAAAGATGCTATTTAATTAATAGTGTTAGATAATAGTCAGTCTAGTGACATTCATTCTGTGAATGTAGACAAGGCATTTTTTTGCCTCAGGTTCATACATGCATTTTCATTGGCTGCGTTCACTCCTACTGTGAAGACATAATGTGGTTTAGTTTGTATGAATCCACCTATGTTGTGTAAATCACAATACAATGCAACTTGCATAAATACATACAAGAATTAAGGTTTATTAAAACATGGTAATCTAAAATCTTGCTAATAAACCCATTCTCTCACTAAAAACTTATTCAAAACTTATCCTCCACCAGCTAATCAGACTAAACCTGTGACATAGCCCAAACTATCTAGTTGGCTATTCTTAGCCCTTCTATCAAAGATTTTTTTCCTTCAGATCATCCTTAGAGAACACACCTTTGCTCGCCTTGCCTAAATTTTGCATATATAGAACTAAATAACCCAGGTGCCTATCCTGAAAGAGAAGGGGAAGTTCCATATGAGGAAAGCTTTGGTGCAAAATTGGTGATTAAAACCAATGAAACTAGATCTCTGGATATGAAAGGAAATTTAATGAGAAAAGAGAAACAAGGGAAGGCAGCAATTCTATATAAAATCAAAATAAATTATTGGATCTTAGTTCATAGAGTTCATTGCAGAAAAAGCAATGGAACAGAAATAGTATGAACTCCATTTTAGAGATATCGATAGGCAGGCTTTCCTTGTGCTGCTGTCTTTCTCCTCCTTCTTTTTCTTTCTACCTTATTTTATAGAAAATACAGGATAAGTGAAAGTTAGCTTCTTCAGGGAGTCTATTGTATCATCCAATCAATCAAAATGTTCCATCTTTAATGTCCTGGATCTGTCCAACAAATCAGAAATTATTTAATGACCAAACTTACTTTCCAAATGACCCTGGAAATGATAAAGTGGCACTCTTGTTTGCACAGTTGTGTCATTATACAAATTGTGTTATATTAACATGCTTTTTGGAGAAACAATGTCCAAACGGCATTTATTCAGACCTCTAGGCATAGGGTCAACTTTCTAGATCCTTTAGGAAGCATTATGTGTCATAGCAAAACAATAGGGTTGTCACAAACAAGTGAAACAAAACAGCAGAATGTGTAAGCACTCCCCCCCTTTCTTCCCTCCCTCCCTTTCCCCTTTACACACACAAACACACATACAGAGAGCAGTTTGAAGCAACCTGGATGTTTAACTTATCTGTTTCTAATTCCTTCTAAAAATCAATCACTTGATCATTCTTTCACTTTGTCTAAGTTGGACTCTTCTTTTTCCTTTAGATATTTTTTTTAAGCAAAATATTTAATTTGATGCAAAACAAAATATTTTTTTCTGTTGTAGGTTTATATTAGCTGATAAATATATCACATTGCTATTTCATCTGGTTTGCCTATCGCTTCTTTTCTGACTCAACAGTTTAGCCTGCTAACTATTTTGGTTTGTTTTTGTTTTAATCAGGCACATGATATATCTTATACTCTTGATCAGCGTTCTGTGAAATTCCCAGCTGGTGACGAATAGGCTCTGGAATCATGAATCAGATCATCCAACCTGCCTGCAATTATAAAGAGATTGATGGAGGTTCCAAGAGTGCTGAATAAATGCCTAGCCTTCTTGGTGCTTTTCTTCCCAGCATCCCACAAAATAAAGGAAACAACAGCAGAGAAAAAAAGTATTTCTCCTCATCTCTCACATTCTTTGTTGCTTTCCAGACTGCTTCAACAATGGCTTTAATTCCTTGCTTTCTTGTAATGCGATACTAAGCAAATGGCTAAGAATAGTTAATGCACTATTTGTCTGAGGTTAGTGAAGTGCTAGATAACATTGATAGGCATATCCATATGCATCACTGGATAGTATTCCGTGCTATACAAATATACTCAAATGCAGTATATTATGGCATTTGTAAAGTCTTCTGTTTGCAAAAGTTGGTATTGTTCATCTTTGTCCTATAATTTAATATGCAGTTCCCCAAGTGAAATAGTGCAATACAATGGCAAGCTTCCCATTTACAGGTCCAATCTCCTCCATCCATTAGGTAATACTGGACAATTTGGCTCATTTTACTCTGATCTTCTTCTCATAAAGTGTTTCTTTATTCCTGTCTTTTCTCAGGCCAAGTCCCAGAAGCTTAACCATGGCAGGAAGCAGATTGGAGATTAATGGTCTTTGTTCATTTGAAAGCTGGAGAGAATAATTGTTTTCTGCCTACCTGAAAGCTAGGTGTAATCTGACATTGATTATATCAACCACAAACCACGGCATTGAATCGATGATCTCTTTCTTGAGGCTGCTTTTTAACTGCAGATATCATTGCTGAACCATCTCACCTAATTTGGGATTTGTATGTGTGTGTCTTCCATGTTTTCTGTTTTTCTTAGGCTTTCCCAATGAAAACATTCTGAGAATTTGAAAGTCTAGACACTCTTCAGTTATTTGACTTGGTTCCAATAGACCAGGGATCTCCAAACTTAATTTTAAGACTTGTGGGCTTTTTAAGACCTGGCTGGCTGGGGAATTCTGGGAGTTGAAGTCCACAAGTCTTAAAGTTGCCAAGTTTGAAGATCCCTGCCATAGAGGCATCACTCGAATTAGTTTTGGATTTATCTTCTTCTGGCAAGAAATAATTTCTAAAGCCATTTTCTAAACTTTGTAATTACTTTCTTTTAATTACTTTCAATTATTATCTAAACTTTTTAATATTTAGTTAGTACTGTAATAGGTCTATCTGTGAGTAAAAGCAAATTTCCTAGTTCTGCTTGATTGGTGTTTCTAATATCTTCTGTCTGTTTTTTGGCTCTTTTTGTATCTTGATTGGCTGGCAACATTGTGTTACTTTATTGGAGGCCTTTAGTGCAGCTTGGCTCCGGGTAAATGGACGGCTATCATTAGTTAGGAAGCTAGGTTTCATCTGGGTGCCTGATGAAACCTAGATGAAACCTAGATGAACAGGCACCCAGATGAAACCTAGCTTCCTAACTAATGATAGCCGTCCATTTACCTGGAGCCAAGCTGCACTAAAGGCCTCCAATAAAGTAACACAATGTTGCCAGCCAATCAAGATATAAAAAGAGCCAAAAAACAGACAGAAGATATTAGAAACACCAATCAAGCAGAACACAGCAAACTCCAAGACCAATAAACATAGACCAAGACTCCCAACCAATCAGGATGAAGAAAAAACCATTCTGGCACAGCAATAGGCTGCCCCAAATTTAAATCTGAAACCACTGTAAAAGTCTGACTCACAGATGAGCACTATACAGAAGCCTGATGATGGCAGATGAGATTTTGCCGAAACGTTGCTACAACTTTAAAAGCACAACTACAATGACGTGGGAAAATACCCGAACAAAGCTGAATGCCATACATGTAAGTACCCGCGAAAACTTAAGAAAACAAATATATACATATACATATACATATACATATACATATACATATACATATACATATACATATACATATACATACACATATACATATACATACATACATATATATATATATATATATGTGTGTGTGTGTGTGTGTGTGTGTGTGTGTGTGTGTGGATCTTTGGTTATTCGGGTTTTCTCCCGCGTAAGATTGGAAGTATCTAGGCAACATTTCGATGAAGTCTCATTCATCATCTTCAGGCTTCTGTCTTCAGCTCTGTGCTTCTCAGAGTGATGTGAGCTTGCAGCTGCTTCTTCCTTTTAACTGCTAGTGGGGGTGTGACTTGATTGGGTGGGGGCTTGGCTGTGTTCTGATTGGTTGGGGGTTGGCCATGTTCTGATTGGCTGGAGGTGTGTTCTGTTCAGATGGGGGCTTGGTTGTGCTCAGGTTGGTCTTAGTTATTGGGGGATTTGAGCTGGTGAGCTGTGATCTTGCTGTTTGGCTTCGAGTTCGTGGTCGTGCTGCATCTTCATGGTGGGGGGTCAGTTCGCTTCATGTATATGGCTCAGAGGGGTTTGAAGTGGGTAGTGATGCAGCTGCAGTGCGGCTTCTGGTCTGTGGTCGTGTCTCATCTTCTGTGTGGGTGTGAGTCTGCTTTTTATGTGGAAGTGTGGTGGTGGCATCTTGTGTGGCCCTCGTGGGTGTGGGTCTGGTGTCATTCATCATGTTAGGTACTCATCTGTTCATGAGGGCGGGTTTCCAAATGGCTGGTAAGCGGGAGGTGTCATCTCTTTTATTCATGCTGTGTGGGTGTTTTTCTATCTCTATGGCTTCTCTGATTATTCTGTTGTTGAAGTGTTCGGTTTTGGCGATAGTTCTGGTATTTTTAAAGTCAATCTCATGTCCTGTGGCTTTGAGGGAAGAGGTCGGTTCTTCTTTTTCGATTGAGTTCTTATGTTCTTCAACGCGTGCACTTATTCTTCTGTTAGTTTGTCCAATGTATGTGGTGGGGCAGGCTGTGCAAGGGATTTCGTATACTCCTTGGTTTTCTAACTCAATTTTGTCTTTAGGGGTTTCTTAGGATGGTGGATATTTTTCTGTTTGTGCAGAATGCTGTTTTAATGTTGTGTTTTTGGAGGATCTTGCTGATTTTGTCTGTAGTGCCTTTTATATATGGGAGGAGGGCTTTGCCGTTCTCTTGTTCTCTGTCTTGGATTTTGGTTGGGGTTTCTTTTTGGATTAGGTGGGTAATCTTCTTTCTTTGGAATCCATTGGCTGTGAGTACGTTTGTGAGAGTGTTTAGTTCGGTTTTTAGGTGTTGTTCATCAGCTAAGCATTTTGTT
The DNA here is from genome assembly GCF_049901735.1 of Notechis scutatus. Lineage (NCBI taxonomy): Eukaryota > Metazoa > Chordata > Lepidosauria > Squamata > Elapidae > Notechis > Notechis scutatus. The sequence continues at coordinate 39,457,462 of NC_142011.1, read as the reverse complement.
CTGGAGATGAGTGTCTCAGCTACGGAATTGATCTGTGCTGGGTGGTGGTGTGAGTGCATGTAGATAGCGGTTTGTATGTGTTTTCTTCTGGTAGATGGTGTGTCCTAGGGAGCCATTGGGTTTTTGTATACCAAGACACCTAGGAAGGGAAGTTGATTGTTAGCTTCTGTTTCCATGGTGAATTGTATTTTGGGGTGTAGGCTGTTGAGGTGTGTGAGGAAGTTGTTCAGTTTTTCTTTCCCGTGTGGCCAGATTATGAAGGTGTCATCTACGTATCTGAGCCAGAGTTTGGGTTTGTGATCATATTTTTCTAGAGCTTGTGTTTCAAAGTGTTCCATGTAGAGGTTTGCGATGACAGGTGAGAGGGGTGATCCCATGGGTGCTCCTTCTATTTGTTTGTATTTTTGTCCGTTGTAGGTGAAGTATGTATTGGATAGACAGTGGTTGGTCAGATCTAGGATGTGCTGGGGGGTTGTATTTGTTTTGGATGGCTGTCAAGGCTTCTTTTATTGGCACTTGGGTGAAGAGGGATATGACATCGAAGCTCACTAGTAGGTCGCTGGGTTGTAAGTTTTGTTTCTTTATGATCTCGATGAACTGGAATGAGTTTCTTACATGTGAGTTGATGGATTCTGCATAGGGCTGTAGTTGTTTGGCGAGAAATTTGGCTAGGTTTTGTAGAGGTGAGCCTATGGAGCTGACTATTGGTCTAAGTGGAGTTCCTTCTTTGTGTATCTTGGGGAGACCATAAAGCTTCGGGCATCTGGATGATTTCTCTCTGGGTATGATTCTTTGCTGGATTTCTTCACTGATGGGGAGGCTTTTATTTTGGATCTGGTGGTTTTTTCTAGGTAGGTGGTGGGGTCTGTCTTTAGGGGTTTGTATGTGGGGTCTAGGAGTAGGTTGGTTAACTTGGTTTGGTAGTCAGATGTGTTCATAACCACTGTCACGTTGCCCTTGTCTGCTGGTAGGATTATTATGCTGGTGTCTTCTTTCAGGTTACGTAGTGCAGTTTGTTCTTCTTTGGATAAGTTGCTTTTGGGTGGTTTGCTAGTGCAGAGGATGTTGGTGATTTCGAGTCTGATTCTATTAGCATCATCGGGGTTGGTTTTGGTCAGGCTGGTTTCAACTCCGCATATGATGGTTTCTGTGGGGGTGTGTTTGGGAGCGACAGCAAAGTTGAATCCTTTTGAAAGGACCTTGGTTTCGGCTTCGGTGAGGATCTTGTCTGAGATGTTGTGCACTGTTTGTTTCATGTGTGGCTGTGAGGGGGAGGAGTTGGTTTCTGGCGTTGTTGTAGTTTTTGAGTTTGTTGGTGTGTGTGTCTGTCTTGAGGGTGGTCTGTGTTTCGGCTCTCCAGACAGCGAGTTGTTTGGATTTGTCCCAAAGTAAGGGGTGAATCTTGTTGCTGAGTCTGAGGTGAAGTGTGAGGAGGTCTTTGTTGATTTGGTCTAGGAGGAATCTTTTTGTGTGAAGTTCATTTCTAATTAGGGCCAATTCTGTTCTTTTTAGGATGCGTTTGGTGGCTGCTGTGTTGGTGTGGAATTTCAACTGGAAGCTTGTGGGAATTAAATTTTGATCTCGGCAGTTGCATAGGAATGCGAGGTCACATAAAATTCAATCTTACTGGAGAAAACCCGAATAACAAAGATCACATACAAATACCGAGAACCTCAGAAAACAAATATATATATATATATATATATATATATATATATATATATATATATATATATATATATATATATATATATATATATATATATATATATATATATATATATATATATATATATTCTGAGGTTCTCATGGTATTTGTATGTGGATCTTTGGTTATTCGGGTTTTCTCCGCATAAGATTGGAAGTATCTAGGCAATGTTTCGATGAAGTCTCATTCATCATCTTCAGGCTTCTGTCTTCAGCTCTGTGCTTCTCAGAGTGATGTGAGCTTGCAGCTGCTTCTTCCTTTTAACTGCTAGTGGGGGTGTGACTTGATTGGGTGGGGGCTTGGCTGTGTTCTGATTGGGTGGGGTGTGTTCTCATTGGTTGGGGGTTTGGCTGTGTTCTGATTGGTTGGGGGTTGGCCATGTTCTGATTGGCTGGAGGTGTGTTCTGTTCAGGTGGGGGCTTGGTTGTGCTCAGGTTGGTCTTAGTTACTGGGGATTTGAGCTGGTGAGCTGTGATCTTGCTGTTTGGCTTCGAGTTCATGGTTTGCTGCATTATATATATATATATATATATATATATATATATATATATATATATATATATATATATATATATATATGCATTTTGAATACAGTGTATTGTAAGGGCATATCACATGAGCCATTTAATGGGCTCCATCCCGCTCTGCATTCCCCAGGCCTGCTGGCAGAACTAGGTCTTCAGCACCTTCCAGAAGAGTGTCAGAGTGGGGGCCATTCTAATCTCTGGGGGAGTGATGTTCCAGAGAGAGGGAGCCACCAAGGAGAAGGCCCCTCTTCTGGGTCCCACCAGGTGTATCTCCCTAAGGGATGGGACCTGCAACATTCCTTGCCTCCCCACTTTGGTGGGTCAGGTCCCTCAGATAACCTGATAAATTGATAGCTTCCTACTAGAATCTAGGTTATTGCACCATAAGACAAATAAAGATCAATCTTATTTATACACTTGGGACTGAAGATGGGTGACATCATTAGTTGATCAGATAACATACATAGATAGTTTTTATATTTTTATATTTTTATATTTCTAATCTAACTCTCTGGGAAACTGTAAATCCTTCTCCTGTTTGCAGTACATCAGTTTGCATTTCTAATGGATAAGCAGTTCCTATTGATGGATAGACTGCTTTGCTTTCATCAGCTCAATTTGTAGTGAAGTTAAAACTTTGCCAAATACTCCTACATATGAAATGCTATCAAAAGCAAAGATATGTGTACAGTTTTAAGTCGGATAGGAAACTCCGTATGAAGCTGGCATATTTGGCAACTATCTTTACCAGCTATCATGAATCTACAAACTGATGTTGCCTGTATGGCTGCATTTACTATTTTACATGTCTACAAGGGAGTAATGATGCTGAGTTGTCTTTTTGGACACCTAGAAAGATTTATGGGCCAAGAAAATCTTGGGTTAATAGCTGAAGGTTTATCTGGCAACTGGATGAGCAGTTTGATTGAACAAAATTAGAGTGACATTTGGGTGACCTTGGGAGTCTGAATCATGCAGTCTCCCCAAGTAATATAGGTTTTGGATGGGATAAGATAGGATTTTTAAGCCAGGAAATTAATGCTAATGAACTGTCTGGCTCCAGTTTTCAGAAAGGCAACCAGTCCAGGTTTTGTTCTCAGATAAGAATTTGTCAGCCTGCAGCCCAGAAAAAAGTAAGAAAAAACAGCAGATGAGAATACGAAGTTGATAGAGACATTTAAACTTTGTAGGAAGAATAATTAAGCAAATCAGTATGGTCAATAAACTGCTCTGAGTCTACTCCTCATTCAAAGATAACAGGTTTTCCAATAAGAGGCTCATGAGCACTAATGAGTCTGTCCAGCATCTACCTGGATGCCCTCTAGATAGGCAGAGGCTGATTCCCAGAACTCTCAACAATGGCAATGCTGACTGAGGAGTTATGGGAACTTTAAACTATTGGAAGGCAGCCCACATTGAAGAATGATGGTTCAGGTTTTAGGCTCTTTGTGGCCAAAGTAACAAAGCAAACAGTTTACTTCAACACGGGAGGTAGGTGTGAAATTTTGTTCCTACAAAACTGTTGCTATTATATTATATTATTTATTTATTTATTTCATTTCATTTATTTGTCAAGCAATTATAAGATAACAGGTATAAGTATAAACATAGTTATGAACACATGAAATGATACATATAAGAAAAAAAAACAGGACAGGGACGGTAGGCATGTTGATGCACTTATGCATGTCCCCTAATTATTAATATTTATTTATTTATTTAATTAGTTAATTAAATTATTAATAATTAATAATGACTTATACTACAAAATAATTTAAACAAAGGGGTAACAAAAGGTCAAAGTAAGAAATGAAATGAGGTGTTTTTATTTTCCTCTTGGCTAGAATTGGCTCTTCCTGGTCCAATCATTAGGAAAAACTGAAAAGTTGTACTTTAATTTAGTTCTCTTTACCAGTTATTTTTCACCGTTTATTTGGATAGTTTTTATATTTCCTGATTGCTTGCAATAAGCCAACACACTTTTTAATACTTCTTCAATGTATACTGATACCCATACAAGATACCAGTCAAATATCTTCCTACAGTCTAACCCACCACCACGTTCCTTTTTTTTCCCATCTATCACCAGTGTGAAGTCTGCCTCAGTGAGGAACCAATTTTACGATCTCTAAAGATGCAATCTTATTCTTGCCATTGTGTATGTTTGGAGTCTTCACTATCATGTGATGATGTCATTTATAAAAGACAAGCACAGCTAGCAGAAAAGAACATGTTCAGTGTGTCCCTTAGTAATGAATGCCCTCATCCTTACCCATACTGCTTCACACCCCTTCCACAAGTGATTCAAGATTGTGGCATGCTTGCAGCTAGGATTGTAGAATAGATTCAGTTTGATTTGGAACTTGAAAATGCCATTGCAACAGCAACAAATTTAAAGTAAGCTGCGCCCGATCAGAATTATTTAGGCATGATCAGTGTCATGCCATATGGAATGGGTAAATACAGCCTGATGATACAGAGGTGTGGGATCTGGATCATTATGGAATATTGTCACATAAGTGTTACCGTGTTTCTCATATAATAAGGCCGGGTCTTTTTTTTTTTTTTTTTTTTTGAGCCCTGAAAAAATGGCTAGGACATCTTTTCGTGGAGGAATTAATTTCTCTTCCCCCCAGAGCATCCTCACCCAGAGTGCCCCATGGGCAACTATGCCTTGCCACCAGCCACTCCTAATGGCCGATCATGGTGGAGCGCAGAGGGCTCCCTACCCCCACCAAGCGCCTTTGCTGCAGACCTGGGTCAGCGGGTGGGCGGCGGTGGCATGGATGTCCTCTGGCAGCGTTTCAGGCACTTCTTGGGCCTCCGTAGCTTCCACTGTTCCCACCAGCGCTGGCGAGTCTCCAACAACAGTGTCTGAGTCGCTCCTGCTTTTTCCCCCATCCCCGTTCCTGCAACAACAGGGAAGAAAACATTTTGAGGTACCTGGGAGCACTGCACGCTGCATTTTCATTTAATCCCGAGCAGCTAGTTGGGGGTGAGAAGAGCCAAGCGAGCATCTCTGCCACTGCTACCCTTGGTGCTCCAGCCTTGGGCTCTGCAAGTTTCCAAAAGTCCCAGTGCGCAGCCCGTTCCTGCATTTCAAGCACACCCAGGCCGAGCTGAAGCTGTCCCTCTCTCGCCAGCGCCATCTCCAACAGCGGCAGCAGAGGCAGGAACCATAGAAGCATTTCAGCCGCTTCTCGGGCAGGTGAGCTGCCTCCGTAACTTCCACGGTTCCCTCCACTGTTGCCACTGTTGTTGGAGACGGCGCTGGCAAGAGAGAGACAGCTGCAGCTTGGCCTGGGTGTGCTTGGAATGCAGGAATGGGCTGCGCATTGGGACCTTTGGAAACTTGCAGAGCCCGAGGCTGGAGCACCAAGGGTAGTAGCGGCAGAGACGCTCGTTCGGCTCTTCTCACGCCCAACCAGCTGCTCGGGATTAAATGAAAACGCAGCATGCAGTGCTCCCAGGTACCTCAAAATGTTTTTTTTCCTGTTGTTGCAGGGACGGGGGGAAAAGCAGGAGCGACTCAGATGCTGTTGTTGGAGACAGTGCTGGCGAGAGAGGCACCAGCGCGGGTGGGAACTGTGGAAGCTACGGAGGCCCAAGAAGTGGCTGAAATGCTGCTGGTGGACATCTATGCTGCCGCTGCCTGCCTGCTGACCCAAGTCTGCAGCAAAGGCACTTGGCGAGGGTAGGGAGCCCTCCGCGTTCTGCCATGATCGGCTGTTAGGAGAGGCTGGTGGCGAGGCGTGGCTGCCCACGGGGCGCTCCTAATGGCAAGTTCCCCCCACCCTCCCCACCCCAATTTTGCATGTTTTAAAATAGGCCTAAATTTGGGGGAGGGGCTTAATTTCATTTTATGCCTAAAAACATGCTGGATCTTCCTATTGTGGGGGGGGTATTGTTGGAGAAACACGGTAATAGCTCTGCCTTAATGGTTTCCGACAGTAATAATAACAATGAAAGTTGATGGCCTGGACATTAAAAATATGGTTATCAGCTATTGAACTGTGTTAGCATCCTGGAAAAAAAAACGTAAACGCTGCAATTAAAGAATGGTAGCACAATAAAAGAAAGCAATGTGACATAGTTCAGAGTTGAATTAAAAAGAAGACATTTCTCAAGATACACATGAAACGTGCAAATGCATAGCAATTGTATTAAAGTGACAAACTTCCATTTCTTTCTTTAGCTACATTAGGGCCCTTTTATTTCCTATATTTTTGAAGTGAACCATATAATAAGTACATAGTTAAAAAAAAGAAGAAGCTTGGAGATTATGAGCTGCCAGATGTTTGTGTGGGTTGTTTTTTCTTTTCTTTTCTTTGCCTGCTTCACTTCTCTTTCTTTGGGCATTAAGTGCATCTTCCTGGTCTGCACCAGATGGCTTCATATAAGGAAACGTGTTCAACAAATCTTCAGGGGAAGGAAAGGAGAGGGAAACTTTATTAATAGAGGCTGCTGTTACATCATTCGCATGAGGGCCCTTTCTTATGAGCAAGAAATAAATGAATTCATTAAAAAAGGACCATGGAGAGAAGGGAAGGGAAGGAGGAGGAGAGGGGAGGGCAGAGAAGGGAAGGAGGGAAGGACAGGGCAGGGCAGGGCAGGGGAGAGGAGAGGAGAGGAGAGGAGAGGAGAAGGTGATTCACTGTGAATGTATCTTTACAGTTCTACTGGCTTTCTTGCTTGCTTCCCTGCCCTGCCAAATTGCAGAGATGTTTTATAATATACAGTAGACAAGAGGATGTTTGCAGATGAGGCAAAGATTTTAGCTCAAATCCTGATGAAGATTTAAAATGTCAACAAACCTATCATTGAAAATGATAGAGCTTTTATAAAATAAACACCCAAAAGAAAAGTAGATTCTTTAGTATTCAACAGAATATATCCTTAGTACAAACCTGTTGTGTGTCAGACAAATTGACTGATGAATGCTCTGCTGGTATTTGAGAAACAGCAGGACAAATGACTAGCTGTCAGGTATACTAAGAACAGTTGGTCAAAATCTTTTGATCTGAATTAGTTGCGGAAAGACTTGTTTCTTTTCACCACAGTTGGTATGTTCAAGTGTATTAGCGAAATAAACTGCAGGAAGTCCTCGACTTACGACCACAATTTCTTTCTATTGCCAAGTTAGGCAACTTTTAAGTGAACTTTGTCCCATTTTATGACCTTTCTCACCACAGTTCTTAAGTGAATCACTGAAATTGTTATGATAGTAACATGATTGTTAGGTGAATCTGGCTTTCCCATTGACTTTGCTTGTCAGAAGGTGATCACATGACCCCAGGACACTGCAGCCGTCATAAATATGAACCGGTTGTCAAGAATCTGAAATTTGATCATGTGACCATGGGGATACTGCAATGGTCATAAATTACTTTTTTCAGTGCTCTTGTAATTTCAAACAGTCACTAAATGAGCTGCTATAAGCCAAAAACTGCCTGCAAAAGTATGAATGACCTTTCTTCTGTCAGTGTGTAATGTATAGTAAAATCCTTTATCCCCTTAAATAGCTTTGGCCTGTATTTTTTTTCTAAAAATCCCTTGGTAACAATGTTGTTCCTTCTTTGCTCTCACAAACCAGTACTTCCAGAATAATTCGCAAAGTATTGTGCCCTTCTAAGTTATTAAGTAATGCATAGACTTTCCAGATTGAACAGGTCAAGGAAAATCATATTCATCACCTACCATCAAGTTTTCAAAATATTCAAAATGCTTGGCAATGTGGCATTTGAACATGTTGAAATTACCATGTACAATATGCTTTTAAATGTAATTTTGATATTTTTGAAGAAAAAAAATTATACTGGCAACCCTGAGTATCTTTTTTGCAGGATATAAATCCACTAAATAGATCAGTGCTGTCAAACTCCCAGCCTTCAGGCCAGTTGCGTCACATGCTGGCCACACCCATGCCCAGTTTGGTGAAGGGGGGAAAGTCCCGATTCGTCACATGATGCCACCGTGACAACGTGAGTTTGACACCCCTGAAATAGATAAAGATGGCCAGTTTAGTATATTGGCTAAAGAAATCAGAGTAGAAGCTGAAAGACTATGAGTTCTAATCCTGTCAAGCACAGAAGCCAGTAGGATGAATTTGGACTGTTCACTCTTTCTCAAATTTAGGAAAAAAGCAGGAGTAAATCACTTATTAAAAAGTTGCCAATAATACTTCAGGGATAAATAAGCCTTAGTTGCAATAAACTGATCAATATACTGAAGGGAGCTATATGCTAAGCTCAATATATATATGACAAATATAGAAATCCATGATAGTTTTTAAAGAAGAAACAGGAGAATAATATAACTGCTAAAGCTTTGGATAATTAAGCTGTTTCAGATTGTTATATACATGCATACATACATAGCAATGACACTTGTGAATCAAACCAGATCCAAGACACAGAGATGCATCTATGTCCAGTATCCAGGAAACTTCATAGGATGGGTAGTAATGATAGCCAGGCCTTTATACCAAATAATATCCTTATAAAGTCATCAACAATCTTCTCTTTACAAAATATGAAAACAAGAAGTTGATGTGCAGGGCAGCCATTTGAGTTTGCCATGCTTATAATCACAGTAGCAATACACATTTACTAATCGGTATATAATTCAGCAGGAAACATGGAACAACCAGGCATTAGTTTTCAAATGTGCTCAGTCAGCATTGATATGGCAGTAGAGCTTCAGTGAATATGCCACTTTCCAGTGGGGAAGAAAAGTGGTGTTTTTTTGCTGATAAATCTTATTTTTAAATTAGCTGCATGTCAATGTGTTGAATAATGCATCTCATAAATAAAGATGTACATGTACTTCTAAAACTGCTTCTCACTATATTCACAACTGCATAGATTTCTCTGAAGCCAGATAAGCACTGAAGAATCATTGATTACCCTTAAGATTACCATAGAGAGAACATTTGTTTCCTTCTACTATTTTCTTCTTTTTACTCCTACAAAAACTTCTTAAAATAAGGTATGAGTGTGTTTCAGATGTTAATTCTTGGTAGCCATCTATTACTAAGGGAAATCATCACTGTACATAAAAAACCAATTGTCAGGGAGTAGTGCTATGAATTGTTGATTATCAAATGATGTAGGATAAAACTGAATGATTTCAGTTTTTTGTACACAGACACATACACACACACATATTAAGCACTATTTGATATAATAGTTGACTACCCTAAGTGAAGAGCATGAGAGGAACTTCCCTCAAATACAACTTTACTACTACTGATCATCTTCTGAACTACATATTAACTACCTTCAGCCATTCATAATGAATGCAAGCGGGTCACGTTACTTCATTAACATTAACTAGCTTTAGACTTCAGAAGTTAAATTATGCATGAAAATCTGAAGAAAGTATATCTGTTCAGAATACAATTAGAGATTTCTCTACAGCCATGTTTCTAAATCTTGGCAACTTTAAGATGTATGGTTTTCAACTCCCAGAATTCACCAGCTAACCATGCTGACTAGGGAATATGGAGATTTAAAGTCCACATGTTAAAGTTACTAAGGTTGAGAAACCCTGCTATATGCAATAGTCAGGAAACCTGATAGTGCAGGTTCCTGAGTTTACCGAGACTTTTAGTGCGTAGCAATGGCAACGGCACTTAGACTTATATACCATTTCATGTGCTTTACAGCCCTTTCTACAGAGTCAGCATATTACCCCCCCGCCCCCAACAATCTAGGTTCTCATTTTACCCACCTCAGAAGGCTGAGTCAATCTTGAGTCAGTGAGATTCGAACTGCCAAACTTCTGACAGCTGGCAATCAGCAGAAGTAGCCTTCAGTACTGCATTCTAACCACTGAGCTACCACAGCTCTTATCCAATTGAACTTGCACAAAAAAACTTTCCCTGAACTTCATCTCTCTGAAGCTTCCATTTACAGCTTGAGAGTTATGCGTGCAATTCATGTCCTATGTGTGATTATTTTGAATGTGTGCATAAATAACCATCAAACTAAGAAACAGAGACTTATCCATAGCTAGGGTTTGGCCCCACATTTTACAAACTGTGCATATTCTGAGGGGCAGGCTTCAATGTAACATAAAGAACCTGACCCTGACCCTCCATTTAGGGAAAAATGTAAATCTTTTGGTTCTGTCCACAAGTTTTTTGCAGTGTCAATCAATTTGAGCATACTTCCAATGTCAAATTTTAGCTCCACAACATTAAAAGGCTGCCATCGAGCAGCAGAAATTGAATTTCTACACAGAAAGCAATTTCATGTTGAATTCACTGTCTGAACATGTACACATAAAAACACTTCATATACTCATTACAGCTGATAAAGTATATTTCCTGCAAATGTTATTCACAGTGCACTCCCTAGGCATGTTTTCTTAGAAACCCCACTGTGCTTATTCTCTAGATGTGCCCTGGATTGCGTTGCAGCTTCTCTCTTATGCTTTCTCAAGCTTTAAAAGAAGGAATGCTGTGATTAATTATTTATAGATAAGGATTCAAAACCCAGGATAAAATAGACTGTTACAAAATAAAATTAATACAATATATCAAATGTGGGGAGGAATGTCAACAATGTATGCATGATGGTATGCAGGAGTTTTCTCATGTGTTCCTTACACTAGTGATGTCAAAAAATGTATATCATAATGTCCTAATTTTCATTTGCAAAATGGAAGTATGGAAGAATGGAGAGCAAAGACTTGTAATCCATATGCAACAATGGACATAAATACCATACATGTTACCCCCATGTATATGCAATTTTGCAGGTTCTTGGTCATCTTTCTGGGGTATCTTTAAGGGGAAGATTTGTAGAATTTCATAATTTTTGACTTGGAATACCTGAAGGGTTCCTTACATCCACTTGAACTAGTCTAATCAAGATCTTTCTTCAGCTGCTACCATCACAGTAGCCATCAGAGAATAAGCCATGAGGTGTCCTGATTATGAAATGTCAATACCAAGGCTTACTGTGTCCTATCAACACCACAGAGTCTTTTAAGTCTTTTCCTTGCATTTTGGTTGGGTACTTTTCAAAGTCTTTGTTCATGAATCATTTCATGATGATGATTTTTAACCCATCCCAATTACTGAAAGTGCTTGCATTTCAAAGTTATTTAAAATATTAAAACAATAACATTTATTGGTAAAGAGCACAGGAAATGCAACCCCCCCCCCCCCCAAAAAAACCCAGCCAAAACTACAGTTACGATGTAATGTGGCCATTAAAAATAGTGAGCTCTTTTATTTACTTATCTACTGTTGCTTCAGCTTTTACAAGTTATTTTTATTTTATGATTTGCCTTTTTATGTTAGATGACTTGTGGGGAGGGGAAAGAATATCTAAAAGTAAAGATACAAATCTTATAAATAATAAATTTGTATAAGTTTTTCAAAGCTGTATTTTATTTGTCTAATTATTCAGTTTATATAGCCATTCATCTCAAACCAGTAGTTTTGGGCAGAAAACAATCATAAAAACAAGTAAAACACAACACAGAAAAAAAAAATTAAATACAAACAGCATCCAAGAGATATTATCATCTGTTAGTGTCAGCATAGGCAGGAAATAGGGCCCTTCACGTGGGGACTCCAGGCCTGGTTCTGAAAGACCAGCAAGGCCAGGGCCATCCTATTCTTAGATTAGAGGATGCTCCAGATTTTAAGCAGTACTACAGAAAGGTTCCCTTCTGGTCCCTGCCATTTGACATTCTTTGACAGAACCCATAGCATCTCCCACTTGTCAGAGTGAAATGGACTGATGGAAACAATTAGAAGATGACAGTGCCTTGGGTAATGTAGTCCCAAGCCATGAAGGGCTTTAAAGATGACAACCAGCACCTAGAGTTGACTCAGAAACAGGCTGGCAAGCAATGCAGCCCCTGAAGTAGTGGCATTGCATGTGAATAGATAACACCGGTGCAGCTGCCTTTTCTACCAGCTGAAGTTTCTGAATTCTGGTCAAGGGCAGCCCCATTGAAGGCATGTTTCAGTCCTCCAAAGTATTCCTTTTCAAACACAACTGGATTTACAATTATAGATTAATTAGGCCAACTATAAAAGCGGTGAGTTCTTTCCCAGGCTGATGCTTGGAGTTGGCACTCCAGTTGGAGCCAACTCTCTGCATGAAGGAAGAGGATGGACAGACCAAATTCACACCCAGACTTGTCATCCCCAATTAATTCTTTTGCTTCTTGCCAGATATTGAAAATGTTCTGGCACAGGCCTAACCCCAACCCCTCATTGGTTTGACCCTAGCAGCTTTTTATACGGTCATTCAAATAGAGCAGATTGTTAATTACCATCGTAAATCCCTAGAAATGGCTGCCATATGACTGGAGCACTTTGCTTTCCTGGGAAATGGCACTGTCCAATGATGTAATAAGCTCATTGTAACAGCTTGAATTAAATCTTTGTTGTTCTGTAGCAGGCTAATACAATGCCAAGCATGACAGACCAGTTCTGTAGCCAGCCTTATGCAGAAGCCCTCATTTTAAGTAGGAAAGTTCAAAAGATGGTCACAAATTCAGGCCCCAAATGTGTTCCCTTTCAGTTTTTTGTAATGAATGTATCTGGAAGGTAACTAGAGTTGCAGTGAGAAAAAGAAAATCCCACTTAAATCAACTCGGTTCTGTACCCATTCTTGCACTGCAACAGATCAAGGTGAAATTGAAAATAAATTGGACTTTGCTATCTTCATGATTGCATTCTTTGGGCAGGCGACTTCTTAGGCTTATTACCACTGATGAAATGAAGGAAACACATGCCTATTGTTCTCTCCAAGAAATGTCCTATCTTTCTAAGTGAATAAAACCAGGAGTGTGGCAGGTCTCCATCTATATATGCCTTCTGTTGTCAGTAGGTGCTATTTAACTAGATTCATATTCATATTCATAAATCAAAGCCTGTCAATTTAGAGGCCAACACAAATGTTTAGCTGAAAATGTAATCAGCTGCTAAATTGAGATTGGCCTGTAGATGTGTTAAAATCAGAACATTATTGATGCCTGTGCTTGGAAAAAGAAGGCATTTCCAATTGCAAAATATTCAAAGCCAATCTTCTGTGTATCTTTTAAAGATACCAAAAATTGTTGCCTCACTTTAAATATTTCCCTACTCATTTATGTGGAAAGTGGATCAAGAATTTCTCTTGCCTCTTTGTAATTATTTTTAATAGGAGGAATATTTTCCCCAAAGCATTTGCTATTAAGATGTTGGTAAACAGAATCACTGAGATGACATAACATAATCTGGCAACTCTCGAGTTTCATGAACTCTTGCTTTGTTGTCAGAAGGAAAATAAATGTTGAAATATCAGAATTCCCAGAAGGTCAAAAATTCCATTTTCCAAGCATGAATTCCAGCAATATTGATGTTCCAACTGTATATCTTCGTAAAAGAATTCTAAAAACAAAAAGAAACTGGGCTGATTTTCTTATTGTATATTCTAAGGGCTGAATTGTGTTTATTGCATCATTCTAAATAGTCTTCATAATTCTACTCATATACACTACTGAACATCTCAGGGTTTGAGAACCAGCATTTCATATATTCCTGGATTCTATCAAGAGATACCACATGAAATTTTATCTTAACAATAGACACATTACCATGTTCCAGTAGAGAGAAGTTCCCTGTGAATGGGCTCCAGCATGAGTCTGAAAGCTTGGAAGACTAAACCTTTGGTTCTGATGACTGGCCCAGATTGGATCCTGTAACATTAGGCAATGTATGACCCATTGGGTCATCCTTTCAGAGATATTTCCCTATTTAAACAAAGAAAAAAAAATGATTACATGTAGGTAAAAGAGCAGTGGCAGTGGGAATCACTTCTTGATTGATATTGCTGAGGGGAGGGGAATTAATGTTTTTCCATGAGAAAAAAATGCACCCTGACTCCCCATCCTTGAATGTCCCAATGTCTCTTCTATCAATGCCAGCACCTCGTAGCTAGGCCTACCTCACCAGCAGGCATCCAACTTGCTCCCTCATCCTTTCCTTGCCATCCACTACAATTTTCAGTGCCTTGCCACCAGCCAATTGGGCACAGTAGTGGGAGTGGGACTGCCTTCTGACTTCCTACAAGCTTCCGCATTGACTTTGTTCATGGAAAGCTGACAGAAAGTGCCAATATTCACTCTGCTCTCCCACCAAATTGCCTACCATTGTTCTGAATGGAAAGGGAACAAAGGGAGCGAAAAACACAAAATTGGTGTAAGACAACAGTTATGTTGAGAACAGCCCATTCCCCTCTGCCCTACAATATCTCCCCAGGCCTGATACCACCATATTTCAATGACTGTCCCCTACCAAACCAATGGCAGCCCCTTCCCCAGGTGCAAGGTGCCCCCCAAAAACAGAAACAGGGGCCACCCAGTGTCCTCCCTATCCATTCCTGGGAGGGAAGCAGGACACCCCAAGGCACGTTAGCTTCACCAGTTCTCAGGACCAACAGAGTACCTAGTGCCCATATGCTACCATACCTACACAAACCCCACTCCATAGTCATATACTAAACACACACAGGTTCTCTCCTCTGCTGCTACCACTTGCTTGTCCCTTCATTCAGCCTACCAATTTCTCCCTTGGCTGTCACAAGAAGAAGGCATCAGTGTATTCACAAAGGCACTCAGAACAGTTTTTCTTCCTTCATTCTTCCTTTAATCTCAAAGTAGCTATGTATCCCGGAGGGCAGGTAAAGTGGCCTCCAAAAAAGAAAGGAATCCATAGTAACCTGCCAATCTACTGTCCCCCCGCTTCCACACACACTGACTCACCATTCACATGTCCAAAGTCCCAGATTCCCACAAGGAGAATAAAGCAGATGCTACAGAAGGAACCAGGCAATAGTAAAGACACCCAGGAGTAGAAAACCCAGAAGCCCCAGCAGCAAAAACCATCTAGCAGCCGAATCCACCAGAAGCAACCAACAGCAGCATCCTGCATCAGCCCATTGCTCAGCCCACTCTTGGTGTCTAGCGCAATCTAGCAATCTTGCCATTTGAAGCTACATTCACTTGGTTTCCTTGGATAATTTTGACTTCTACTATTATGGAAGGCAGTCAATCAAAATAAAATGCTTTTCTATATTCCATAAAGTTAATAATTTTGTTATTTACTTATATCAACTATTTTTTAAATACTTTTGACCAGCTCCAGTAACAGATCACAACCAATGATGATCAGAGCACAGAAAGCTGCCTTTTTGAGAATCTTGTTTTCTTACTGACCTTGGTTTCATACTTCACAGTTGTCTTATCCAATGGCCTTTAATAAGGGCATTTCAGCTGATGATTAATTAGCTGCTTTGCCACAAGCAATTATCAATCAGAAAGGTGATGATACCAAGAAGCTTGCTAGAAAAAATGTGATAATAGTGTTAGTAACCTTGTATATTGCTAAATAGGTATTAAGTGTATTGAGGTAATTAGAATCTTGGAAGGATTCCAGAAACTTGTTCCAAAGGGAGTCACACATAATTTAAATACGATTGTAAAATGGAGAGGAGGTTCTTGCTTCTTAAATGAAAATATAAATTTATAGGAAAATAAATGCAGGCACACACACATATATGCATCTGCACTTGATAAATAGCTTACCATTATTTGTAAATTTCCTTTATAAAATCTTTTCCTATTCCTCTCATGAAGGATTTTCTTTACAAATTTAGCGTAGTGTGTGGCTTTGACATGATCTGAAATAATGTGTTCTCTTTTTCCCTTTCTGAAAAGCTAAGTCATGATCATCATGCTGACTAGAATAATATTCTTCTGTGGCATTCAATTCCATTTCTGAAGATAAAGGTCAGTTGATATAAGATAGGCCAATCTTAAATATAAAAATAGAAACTAATTCTAAAAATGTCCAAAAGACCTGCATGTTTTCTTCTCCTAGCTAAAGGAAAGCGCTGCCCCAATCAAGCTGTTGTTGCAGTGCTCCAAGTAAAGAGTTACACAGTTCCTGCTACATTTCTAACTTTATTTTGACTTGATTTGATTTGTCAATCGCTTACAAGATAATAGGTATAAGTATAAACATGAGTAAGGAAATAGATACGAATAAATGGGGACAATAGGACAGGAACAGTAGGCATGATTGTGCATTTAGGCACACCCCTAACAGACCTCTTAGGAATGGGGTGAGGTCAATAGTGGATAGCTTGAGGTTAAAGGTGTGGGGCTTAGAGGATGTAACAACAGAGTCAGGTAGTGAATTCAAGGCATTGACCACTCTGTTGCTGAAGTCGTACTTTCTGCAATCAAGTTTAGAGTGGTTTACATTGAGTTTGTATCTGTTGTGTGCTCTTGTATTGTTGCAGTTGAAGCTGAAGTAGTCATTGACTGGTAGGACATTGTAGCAGATAATTTTATGTACTATGCTTAAGTCCAACCATAGGCGGCGTAGTTCAAGCTTGTCCAAGCCCAAAATTTCAAGCCTGGTGATATAGGGTATTCTGTTGCAAGCAGAGGAGTGTAGTACTCTTCTTGTGACATACTTCTGGACTCACTCAATTGTATTAATGTCCGATATACAGTGTGGATTCCAGACTGATGAGCTGTATTCAAGTATTGGTCTAGCAAAAGCTTTGTATGCTCTGGTTAGAAATTCAATATTTCCAGAGGAGAAGCTTCATAAGATTAGATTTACAACTCTTAATGCCTTTTGGGGAATGCTGTTACAGTGAGCTCTGGTGCTTAGGTCATTTGATATGAGTACTTCAAGGTCCTTGACAGAGTGAGGATCATCAACGAGTTCAATCATCTCTCTCTATTTAGACTATACATTTATGTTAATTTCATGATTCTAAAAGCCAAGGGGTGTATATATATGTATGTATGTATGTATGAAGGAGAGAAAATGTTATGTGTAATATATTTCAGTATACTGATGTAAATCTGCTTTGGGGCATCAACTAGTTAATGTAAATGTGACTCTTAAAACAGTGCCATCTTGCTTGAATAAATAGCAGAACTGTGATTCTCATGGATTTTAGGAATATATGTTGTGAAATGTGTATATAAATATATGTGTACGTGTGTGTGTGTGTGTAGTATAGTGTAGTTTTAATTGTGGCTATTGCTGAATTTATTTTAAGGGAGCTAGGTTGGGAGAAAATGAGTGTGGTTTTAAAATTGGAGGAAGAAACATCAATAACACGCGCTATATGTATGACATAATCCTGATAGCTGGAAATGCAAGTTATCTGCAAGCTGCAGTAATAAAAGTAAAACGGATGGGACTAAAATGAAATATAAAGACAAACTAATGATAACAGGTAGAGTTAATGATAACAGCCTGAGAATTGACAATAAAGATATTGAAGTAGTAGATAGCATCTGCTTTTTTACGATCAACTTTCAACTGTAAAGGAAGAAATATGCTGCTGACTAGTACTTGGTAGAACAACTATTAAGGCCTTGGCAAATATTCAAAAGATTTGATGTCTGTATATCTACAAAGATATGAAGTGTTCAAGTGCTAGTATTCTCTGTGCCATTATGGAAGTGAAAATTGGACTTTAAAGCATCAGGATAGGAAGAGCATTAATGTTTCTGAACTTTGGTGTTAGAGAAGACTCCCACGAATGCTATGGGCAGTCAAGTAAACAAAGAAATAGATCATTGAACAATTCAACCCTAGAAATTCTCACTTGAGCCCAAAATGAACATTGCTCACAGTCTCATACTTCAGAAGCATTATGTGAAGATCCATTTCTCTGGAAAAGTGTCTAAATGCTGGAAAGAGTGGAAGGAAAGAGAAGAGGATTACCTGCAGCAAGGTGGATAGACACAGTTGCAATGGCAATGAATACACCATTGGAAGGCATGAAAGACCAGTTTAGGGCAATGAAGAAAATTTATGCGAAGAGTTGAAAATAACTTGATCACACAGTTGTGGATTAAAGAATGAAATGTATGGCAGAAGGTACAGATTGGTGTCATCTAGCTTGCTATGCAAAAGTAGGGGGGAAATAATCAGAATACATCCAGAAAATGCAGAAATAAGTTGTAGGACAAACTATATACCCCATGCCTGTTGGGTGATTTCAGAGATATTTCCTTACCTAAATAGAGAAACAAAATGACCACAGATGGTTAAAGATAAAAAGCAATGTGGATGGGAATGATTTCTGGCTTCCTGTCAACATCCTTGTGGAGGTTCCCTGTGGGAAACTAGCAGGGAGTATCAGAAACCCCACCTCCCTCCTTCACTTTTCCTCCCCATAGCAATTCCATTGAAACCTTATAGAAGTCTGAGAAGAGTTTTAAAGGCCAATGCATCTTGATGTACTGCATACATAAGTGCTTTCTTAAGGACTGTTACCCATAAATCTTAAAATCCTTTGTCTATCATAACTCTATTATATCCTAGAACCAGGGTGGATATTTCAAATTTATATGATAATAAGGTCTAATAAATGAGTAGGAAGCATTGAGAGAATAAAGAGAGCCTCCTTATGACATTTCACAATGTGTCCAGCATTAAGATCTGCAGTTCATCAAAAAGCATTTGTGACTGCTGTGATCTTAGGTTGGAGTATTTTATTAAAGTCATAAAAGTGTAACTTCTTTTGCTATTATAAAAGTGACACAGACTCAGCCAAATTAAAGGAAAACAACATTTTGAAACCTGTGGAACACTTGGAATTGGGAGAATGTGAGCATTTGCCAAAAGAGCTGCTTTCAGGCAAAGGAGACTATACAAAATGCTGACGCTATGATAACAATAAATAAAGTAATCAAACTTGTCCATTTTGTGCTAAGTACAGGGCATTTACATGATGGCACTGCTATGTATATCCCATGGTGGTGAACAAGGCAGGCATTCTGAGTGACACCACATCCATTTGCTAAAAAGCCAAGGGGTACAGTGGCTCTTCACTATCTCTCAAGATCTTCTCTATCATATAGGTCATTTTTATCTAGACATGTTTCCAAACCACCTATTTTTATTTTCTAAGAATGTCTATGGCATCCATGACAAGAGTCCATTGTAGTTGCTCAGCTAATAAATTCAAACATAGTAATAACAATAATAATAAAGAAATACATAAAAGTTGGCACTTTGCTTTCAGGATACCAAGTCTCATTTTCTTTTTTTCTTTTCCTTTTTTTAACAGAATAAAAAACAAAGAGAATGTCACATTGCCTATTCCTAATTTAAGCGTGTTTATTCCTTCTCAGACCTTAGGTCGGGATGATAGATGTTATCCTTCAATATCTCTGTTGGTGGAAGTCTATGCTTGCCTAGGTTGGTGAATATGATGCCTCAGTGGTTGAAGAAGGATCAGAGCATGAATCTTTGTTTTGGGATTTACCCAGCACAGTCTGTTCCTAATTGTTGACAGTTTCTGAAACCAGCTCATTTTCTATCTGTTCCATCAAAATGTCAATATTGGTTTTGCTTTTCTGCCAGCTGAGCCATTTAATTTCTCGCAGCAAAGGGCAATTTCTGTAAGAAGAGAGCCAAGAAAATACTGCATGCTTGGGGTAAAACGGAAAGGCCAAATCTGCTCACATCCCAGATCAGTGCCAAAATCACTAATGTGCTGACATGGGTTCAGTGCCTGCAGTTTTGTTTGCAGTGACTCCCTCTGTGTGATGGTGCTCAAATAGGAATTGGTAATATTTTAGGAGGAGAATTGGTTAATCTATAGTAAGCAAAAATCAACAGGAATTGGGTGGCTTCTTTTCAGATGAACCTATTTTTAAAAAGGAATAAGATTTTGTCAACAAGAGTTTATTTAATGCACAAACTATGAAATATTGTTGACACAAGTGTATTCCTTTAAAAAATGTGTCTGTTTGAAAAGAAATTACCAGATTCCTATGTTAGTCTGACTTGTTTGATTATTGAAAAGACAACATCTAATTTGATAGTGACTGGAAAGTTTAATGGACTTTTGCTGAAAATTGAAAAAAATGAACTTGTGATTTATGGGTTTGATTATTAGAAAGAATATGGGAAGATGGGAGCCATGATGTAACCTTAGAGAGAGAGGATAAAATATAAATGCATTTATAACTGCAGAACTGCAGATGGTAAGAAGTCACTTCTTTATATCTTTCTTTCTTTTCTTTTGTCTTGTTTTTTCTTTCATTTTTTTCTATTTACAGATCTTTTACTTTTCTATTTTTCTTTAAAATTATATGTTTTCACTTTGCAAAAAATAAATAAAAACAAAACCAGAATGTGTTACTTTGAATAAAAGCAACCAGAATTATCTGGAATAGAAATTAAAGTTTCAGCCATTGTTTTCTTTGTAAAATGAATGATCTTCCATCTACGCTATGGATTTTTAGAATAATTTGAAAGCAATACATTTATAATTGTTTGCCTCGAAAGTAGTAGTTAACATAGATGTTGATGTTCCTTACACAATCCTGAATGCCCATTACAGAGCTGAAAACCACCATGCTAGATCTAAGGAGCATTGCATGAATCTATATTCTCCTTCTGCATAACCTGATTTTTGGATATACACTTAGCATCCCAGAAAGGAAGTTCCATGAAATGACTCAGCAGTGAATAAAAACACTGAAGTTCTAGTCAAGTCTAAAACAGATGTAATGGTCAGCATCTTCTACTCCTTCCAGTTTGTACAAATTGAAAGAAAAGTTTCCAACTCCATTTCTTTGAGTATGAGTTCGCCACAGGGCTGTGTCTTGAATCCGCTACTGTTCACCTTGATGACCCACGACTGCTGTGCCAAATCTGCTACAAATCATATTGTGAAGTATGCAAATAACATGGCAGTGGTGGCTCTTATCCAGGACAACAATGAAAATGCTTATAGGGAAGTGGTGAAGGCTCTGGTGGACTGGTGCAATAAAAAATAACCTGGTTCTAAATGTTAATAAAACAAAGGAGATCATTGTAGATTTTAGAAAGAACCAGCATAGTTATACTCCACTCAGTATCACATTTTACTAAATTGTAAAGCACTGTGAAGTGGTATATAAGTATAAGTGTCAGCCCTGAAGCCATTTTTTAAGCTGGGGCCATTTTGGGAGCATCTTCAGGGCTGCCACAGCCAGGTTGGTTGGAGCTGTGAGAACATAAGAGGGGAGATAGAGATAGCTGGGGATGTGTAGCCAAAACAATGTTCTTTCGCATGGGAGCCAAGGACATTCTACCAGGTGTTGAAAAGGTGTGGTCCAAAGCCAACCAAGATGGTGGCTGTGACCTGGTTGGACCATTTGACAGATGTGTAACCTGAGGGGAAGAACTCTGGGGTTTGATTTGAGTGGGGAAAACCTCAGTTCCTCCAAAGTCAGGTTTTTCCCAGATGTGCCAGTATATGACATGCCTAATAAATCTATACTTTGTGGAATATGTTTCCCTTGGAGTTTTGGTTCCATTGGGTGTGTTAACTGGAACCCAGAAACTAAGTGCTATTGCTTTTGCTATCAAGGATGACAAAAGGTGACCAATAGTATTAAGTTTCTGGGGGTGCAGATAACTAACAATCTGAACTGGTCTTTCCACACGTCATCCTTAGTGAAGCATGCAAACCAGCATCTGCATTTCCTGCATCAGATGAGGAGAGCACATCTTTCTCTTTCTGTCCTGGCCAGTTTTTACAGAGGCACAATGGAGAGCATTTTAACAAACTGCATTATTTGATTATGTGTCAGCAGTGCAGTGGTGGAATTCAAATTTTTTTACTACCGGTTCTGTGGTGTGGCTTGGTGGGCGTAGCTTGGCTTGGTGGGCGTGGCAGGGGAAGGATACTGCAAAATCTCCATTCCCTCCCCACTCCTGGGGGAAGGTTACTGCAAAGTCCCATTCCCTCCCCACTCCACTAACCTGCTTTCCATCTCCATCCTCCTGTGCAGGGCAACAAAAGAAGACCCAGCCGATCAGTTGGGACTCAGGAGACAGAGAATAGATGGGGGTGGGGCCAGTCAGAAGTGGTATTCTGAACTACTCAAAATTTCTTCTACCGGTTCTCCAGAACTGGTCAGAACCTGCTAAATACCATCTCTACAGCAGGCCCTCAGATAGAAAGCCTATACAGACAGTGATAAGGACAGCCGAGAAGATTATAGAAAGCTTGCTTCCTGTTATTCAGGATACTGCTTATAAGTGCTATGTACTTAGAGCTCAAAGCATTGTTAGAGACCCCACACACCCACTTCACAGACTCTTTCTGTTGTGAATCAATAAAAGTGTA
Organism: Notechis scutatus; assembly: GCF_049901735.1. Lineage (NCBI taxonomy): Eukaryota > Metazoa > Chordata > Lepidosauria > Squamata > Elapidae > Notechis > Notechis scutatus. The sequence goes on along the minus strand of NC_142011.1, from coordinate 39,435,056 downwards.
TAACCTAAATGCAAATTAGGGGTTGAAAACCTGCACACTTGATTGGTCCTTGTACAACAACTTGGGATTGGGCCAGAACCAGTCCCTGATTGGCCACTTTTGGGACTGTTCTTATTGGTTAGTAGTTTGAACGGATTGCACATTTTCATTGGTTAATAAGGCAGCAGCTAACCCTATAAAAGGGTTACTGCTGCCCATAGCATTGCTCTGTTCCATTCTGATTCTGTTATTATTAAAGAGTTGAAGTCACTGGTCAGATGTCTGGTCTCCTTATTCTCCAAACTTAACACTGGCGACGAGGATGGGATACGGAGACTGAAGAGCTGACTAAACCTACAGAGCAACCTACAGAGCACGTGGTTGATCACGCACCATCAACGGCAACATGGCCAGCGGTGCCGTACCACCCGCTCCATTCAACCCAGAAACCGAAGACTGGGAGGCCTACATGGATCGGTTCCAGATGTTTCTGGAGACCAACAATTTGAAAGATGCAACAACCGGGAAAAAAAGAGCTATCTTTTTAACTCACTGCAGGCCAACCGTGTTTAAGATGGCAAAATCACTTGCCAAGCCAGCAGAGGTAAAAGAAATGGACTGGGACGCCCTCGAGCCGCTACTAAGGGCTCACTACGCGCCTTCCGTGCCAACCCTAGTAAGGAGACACGAATATTACCAGAGGGACCAACGGAAGGGCGAAAGCCTTGCCAATTACATCGCGGACCTCCGGAACCTAGGAGGCCTCTGCGGATTTGCAGACCTAGAAGAAGCCCTCCGGGACCGCCTGGTTCTGGGCCTAGAAGACGGCACGATCCAGAGTAAAATTATGGCTAAGGGGGACATCAGCCTCACCGATGCCCTTAAAGAAGCCTCGGCAGCAGAGGCAACAAAGAAATCGGCAGCCAAATGCGCCGCACCAACGCACCGCAACGTAAACTCGCTACTGATATCTCGCCTCGCTCAGAGAGACACCGGTATCAACTCACCACGAAGACCTAGAGTCCCCGTCCAACAGCGATGAGGAAGAGGTCAACCGACTTCGAACGGAGAGAGACCAGTCCTCACCACACTCATTTCGACCGTGTGCCGGCTGTGGAGCAAATCACCCACGTTCCGGTTGCAAATTCCTGGACGCACTTTGCCGCCATTGCGGGAGACGCGGTCACATCGCAAAGGTTTGCAGAAGCAAACAGAACTCCAAACCTCGACAGGCCGAATTCCAGTCTTCCGGATTCTTCAGCACACACCGAGAAAAAGTGAACCACTCCTACAGAAACAAACCGTCCACCACTTCCAGCAGGCGTGAGGAAACCAGGCGGGAAGAAACCCACCAAACAATCACCATAGGCCACGCTACATCCCTGGATACCGGGAAAATCCGAGTAAAGGTCGCCATCGAAAACAAACCTTGCGTGATGGAGGTAGACTCGGGATCTTCCCTCTCGATGGTGTTGTGGAAAACGCTCCAACAGCTCCTTCCAACGATTCGCCGCCAAGACCTTAACCCTCAAAGGGTTATACTCAAAGACTATCAGGGCAACCAAATCCCCGTCGTCGGGTCCCGCAGATTCCAGGTCTCATTCAAGGACCGCACCGTCGCACTACCACTGACTGTCGTGGATCGCGACAGGCCTAGTCTTCTAGGCCTCCAATGGTTCAGGCCGCTCAGAATCACTGTAGCCGGAGTCCACAAGGCCGAAAGCGTCGATTGGGAGGAAGACCTCGTGCAAGAATTCAAAGACGTTTTCGCGAACGGACTAGGCAAGTATAAGGGGACCCCAATCTCGTTTAACTTGAACCCTGAAATAGCACCCATCTGCCTTAAGCCGCGTCGGGTGCCGTTCGCCTTAAAGCCTAAAATCGACGAACAACTCGATAAGCTGATAGCGCAGGGCGTACTGGAACCCACCGACCACGCCCATTGGGAAACCCCGATAGTGACGCCTATCAAGCCTGATGGGTCCCTAAGAATTTGTGGAGACTACCGGGCCACATTAAACCACGCACTGCAGCAAAGTGCTTATCCAGTACCGGTAGTGCAACACTTACTCCATTCTCTGGGCGGCGGGAAAGTTTTCGCCAAACTAGATTTAGCCCAGGCATATCAACAATTGCCTGTAGACCCAACCACAGCCGAGGCGCAAACGATCGTAACACATAGGGGCGCATTTAAATGCAACCGGCTCCAATTCGAGTAAGCGTCGCCCCTGGAATCTTCCAGAGTTTAATGGAAAGGTTGTTACAAGGGATAAAAGGCGTTGTCCCATATTTCGACGATGTACTCATCGCCGCACCTAACAAAGACACCCTAGAAAAACGACTCAGAGAGGTTTTACGAAGATTCCAAAATGCAGGCCTCAGAGTAAAAAAAGATAAATGCCACTTATGTACCGAAAAAGTAGAATTTTTGGGATACCTCCTGGACAGCCAAGGAATTCATCCCACCGAAGACAAATTACGGGCAATTAAAAAGGCTGCATCTTGTGGGGTGATCGAGTCGTAATCCCTACCAAATTGCAACAGACTGTTCTGGCAGTATTGCATGAGGGACATCCGGGCATTGTGCGGATGAAATCACTCGCACGCAGCTACGCTTGGTGGCCGGGAATCGACAAAAGAATCGAGGCCTGGGTCGCTACGTGCCAACGTTGCCAGGACGTCAGCAACGCCCCACCGAAAGCAAGCCCAACCGAAAGGGAAACACCGAGGGGACCATGGTCCCGTATTCATATTGACTTTGCGGGGCCTACCAAAGGTCACACTTTCCTGATTACTGTCGACGCCTATTCCAACTGGCTCGAAATTCATCGAATGCACACAACTACAACCGACTCAGTTATTAATAAATTAAACAGACTATTTGCCACGCACGGATTTCCGGACGTGTTGGTCTCGGACAACGGCCCGCAGTTCACGGCATTGCCTTTTGAACAATATCTGGCTGATCGGGGCATCCGCCATGCGCTGACCTTGCCCGCGCACCCTGCGGCGAATGGACGTGCAGAACGCATGGTACAATTTGTGAAAAAGACCCTGCATAAAATGGAATTTGGCAACATCGACGAGAAAATCAATCGAATCCTCTTATTGCAGCACATCACGCCCCACAGCGTAACCAACAAAACACCCGCTGAACTTCTTATGGGGCGGAAAATACGATCGCACCTTGACCGGCTCCACCCGCTTCGCACCAGAAAAACCTGTCGGCTCCAGCAGCAAATGCCGGGAATTTAAGGTAGGCGATTTAATCTTTGCCAAAAACTTTTCCGGCGACCCGTTATGGATACCCGCAACTGTTACCCACCTCACCGGGCCTAGATCGTACCGTCTGCTAACAGACGATGGGAGAGTGTGGAAACGCCACATAGACCAACTCCGATCGAGATTATCACCCAGCGGCCATGACTTCCCCAGTTCAAAAACTCAAGGGGGAGGGAGTATCGAGGGAATTGACTTTGATACAACTAATAGCGGGTCAACGGGAGCCCTACAGCCCAGCGAAGCACCGGAACGTGAAGCGGGGAGGGAGTTGATGTCTGCAGGGAACTTTAATACAGGAGCAAACGAACTGCAAAACCCCGAAGAAACATGCAGCAGCAGAGACATCCACAGTGAATGCAGCACGGAATCGCCGTGCAGCGAAATAGAACTTAACAATGGCCATCCAAACGCTCCACCGGAACCGGACATTGGACAAAACCCGGTGGAGCCTCGGAAATCATCCAGGCAGACCAAACGGCCTGCCTATCTTGAGGATTTTATCACAGCTCCCCTCAAACGGAACCCAAGGGGGAGGGGTGTTGTGAATCAATAAAAGTGTATAACCTAAATGCAAATTAGGGGTTGAAAACCTGCACACTTGATTGGTCCTTGTACAACAACTTGGGATTGGGCCAGAACCAGTCCCTGATTGGCCACTTTTGGGACTGTTCTTATTGATTAGTAGTTTGAACGGATTGCACATTTTCATTGGTTAATAAGGCAGCAGCTAACCCTATAAAAGGGTTACTGCTGCCCATAGCATTGCTCTGTTCCATTCTGATTCCTGTTATTATTAAAGAGTTGAAGTCACTGGTCAGATGTCTGGTCTCCTTATTCTCCAAACTTAACACTTTCTGTTGCTCCCCTCTGGGAGGAGGTTTCAAAGTATTTCTAGTAGGACTAGAAACAGCTTTGTTCCATATGCCATCTGTCTGGTAAACTCACAAGATTTATTTTTCTCACCGTGTACATGTATACATCCGAACTAGACTGTGTTGTTTCTCTGTGTCATATAATATATGTAGGTATATGAATAATTTTGTGTTATTTATGTATTTATTGTGTGATGTTATATTGGAGATGGTGACCCTTTGAGAGGTGTATACAACAACATTTCATTTTAATGTATGCCGATTAGTGTACATTTAAAGTCACAATAAAGTTATCCTAAGTCTATTCTAAGTCCATTCCTCTATTAAATACAGCTGCAAATAGTACAGAGAGTTCTTGTTTTTTGTACTACAAATTTAGTTCCCTTTCTCCAATATTGCCTAGATGGGATTTTAATTTATCCCTCTATTACTGCTCATTGAGGAAAGCAGGCATTACCATGTCCATTAGCAGCCTCACAATTAAATTGATCTAAATTGTCCTCTTTGGTGATTTTAATCAATCAAAATATTTGATGCATTTTTATATCACATTTGGATGTCTTAGAAATTGATGTTTTGAAAATGTCGATGTAGGAGAAGCAAATTGTTGATATAATTAATATAAACATTATTAATGTATATGCACCATCCACAATTATTTTAATGACAATTAAGGGTATGTAAAATTAAAATTATTTAAACAAAAATGATAACTATAAAAATATTTAGTGAAAATATCTACCAAGAAGTTTGTAATAGTGAAAACTAAAAAGTCAATTTTCACTCAAGCATATATATCAAAGTATATATTTATAATTGAACAATTACAGTATATTGATATAACATCACTTTTTATCAATCAACAAAGGAACCAAGATAAAACCAACCAAAACTAAAATATCTTATATCTAACCTTCACTAGTAATTTACCAGACCTTCCAGGAATGCTTATTAGCAATGGGAACATCTATTTCTAAATACAGATATTTAGGGTAAGATTCCATTAGCTGTAGAAGGTTTTGGCTTGCATTTTTTGTTCCCTAGAGTCTAACTTCATACATTTGCCCCTGAGCACAGTAAGTCAGGTAGTCAGAAAGCAGGAGAGCACTACCAGACAAAATAACATGAAAGACCTGGGAGATAATATTTCTTTGCTAGCCTTGGCTTTGGTTCAGCTTGAAGTGTCTGATAAAAATTGTAGCTTATGGGAAGAGAGCATTCAGCTGCTGCAGCTTCCCATTTAAACGATTAAGTTGATTTCCCACAAAGATAATTTTCTGCTTCCCTGGCTTGGTTCTATTCATCTTTTAGAAGGTAATTAGTATCTCTTCAGTGTGCTTTTATGCCCAACTAATTGCACCTTGGTTCACAAGTTAGAGTTAATGCTTACCTATTTAAGATAGTGCTGTAATACCCAATTAGGAATGAGCCCAGGCAGAAATGTACACTGAAATACTAGGCTTTGCCTTGCTGGTTTAACATTCTTTTGGGTTTTCAGTAAGAACATTTTATTTTGATGCCTATTCCCTGGTTAAGCATTTTACGTTTGTTCTAATAAGACTATTTTCCCCACATGGGCAATTCTGTCACCAACATCTTTGGGTACCATTAAATCTGGGTATTCACAGTCCAGAGGACCCAAGATCACCTGTCTTTTTCCACTACAGCTCCTCCGGAAAAAGGCACATGCCAGGTACAACTGTAGCCCAGCTCTGCAATGCTCCCACATTTAAAAAATGGTCACAGAACAAGAAGCAAATACAACTGGGCACAGAATGAAGCTAGATGCAAGCCTAAAGCAAAGTGGTAAGAATGGCAAAATGTTGCTTTTTCTTCAACCTGATTGCATCTGTGGAAAGCCATCTAGTTGCATTTTAAATCGATCCAGTTTAAATTGCAGCCAGTCATCTCATAACAGATGAGATCTATTAAAGTCAGGAAACATCTCTGTTGCTAGAGCTGTATTGACTTCTAATTTTCTCCCAGGTTTCATTCAAGGTATTGTTAATTTCACCTATAGAGCCATATATGGCTAATCAGCCGAGTAGCTTCACAAACATCTACTGCACATTGAATCTGTCCACTCCAGTGTGATTTACCAAAGAAATGTAAGTTAATTTCTGATGGGAAATAAAGCAGGTATGGGCTTAGATACCAGCATTCTCTGTTACGATTCCCTTCTCTGGAACAGCTTGCTCCTTGAGCTAAGTTAATACAATGCAGAGTTTTTAGAGGTGAAAAACTTGGTTGTGCTAATTTATAATGATGCTTTTCCTAATAATTGAGACAAATGGGCTGTTGCGATGATTATTATGGATATTTACTCATATAATGACTTGGACAAGGATCTTTATTGAGTTATTTGTCCTACTGTATTACTGTAAGCTGCTTAGACTTTGAGGAACAAAGGAAGGAACCAAAAACAAGCAAGAGCAGAAAATGTGAGCCAGGGTGGTAGAACACACCATGAAGTCTCGGATAATATCTTGCCCAGAGCTCCTCGGTTTTGTCAGCACCTCTGCTAATGCTATTTTGAAGTGGGCTGCAGAAAAGAGAATTATCCAAAAGATGCAACAAAGGTTCAACTCCTTTCCAATTGTGCTATAATAGTTAGTGAAGTCATTGCATGTACAGGATAGTTTTTCTGGATTACATCTTCAAAACTGAAACAAGCAGTACTTTATGTTCATTTCAATCCCTTCATATTCATCCTTTATTGTTAGGGGAAAACATCAGGGGTGGGATCTGACTGGTGTAACTATCGGATTGGTGATTTACGTTTTTACTGCGCGTGTGTCAAACATCGTCAGCTGTGCTGCCCAGACAGCTGAGCAGCGCTGTGCACAGGTGCGCAGCATTTGAAAAAGCACTATTTTCCTGCTTTTTCAGTTGCAGCTGTGCCGCACAAAGCATCTGAGGTTGAAAAAGCAGGAAATAAAAGACAGGTAACAGCCCGGGCAGGCAGGTGGGCCAAAACAGCAGCAGATACAGAACCGGTTCAGTGTCTGCTGCTCTTCAGAGCTACCGGTTCTACAGAGCCAGACAGAACCGGTAGAATCCCACCCCTGGAAAACACTTTCATTCAGCAGGTTCTGACCAGTTCTGGAGAACTGGTACTTCTGACCAGGTATTCAGCAGGTTCTGACCAGTTCTGGAGAACCGGTAGCGGAAATTTTGAGTAGTTTGGAGAACTGGCAAATACCACCTCTGACTGGAGATTTTATAGTATCCTTCCCTTGCCACGCCCACCAAGCCATGCCCACAGAACCAATAGTAAACAAATTTGAATCCCACCACTGCTATAAGGTAAGATTCTTGAATCAAAATGTAGTGTTCTGTGAGAGGAATTGTGAAATAGGTACAAATAAGCACTTCAAAAACTGGAGGAGGAATAAAAATCCTTACTCCGTTGGACATTATTTGATGCTGAATTAACTTTGTAGATTAGATTTCTGCAAGGCATCCTTGAAACTATTTGGTTTTCTTAGGACATGTCTTCCACACTATTCTAACTTAGGCCAGAGCACAAGAGGTCCACTTGCTACTCAGTGGAAAGTTATCTCAATAACCCTGAGAGTTTAAGTCCATACTTCTTAAAGTTGTCAAAGTTTAGAAACGATGAGATAGAAGATTGTTCTGCCATCTCTATTAAACTAAACTCTATTACTCCATATGACATGGAAGATATAAAGAGATATCAGTCATTGCTCCCACCATAAAGTGGCATTAAACAGAATGTTTTACTTAGTACACTTAGCATCAGGGAAATCGGGAGATCCAAGCAATTCAAATGGATATAGAGATTTATTGAAAGCTTAAGCTCTCTACAAGAATCAGAACTACTAACGGCCAAAGGAAACTGATAGTAGATATGGGTAGAAAGAATTCAAGGTAGGCTGGATTTAATGCTCTTATGGGCATGAAGGGATTCATGACTGATTATGCGTGATTGACCCCTACCTCCAGCTCAGCCTGGTCATCTCCTACATCTGACTTGTTATTTGTCTGGATATTTTCTTCCCTCATTTTTTGTTCTAATTTTGCAGCCTCAAAATATAACTGCAGGGAATTAGGTCTGTCTGAAGGAAAAAATAAAAATTATTGTAGCATCTCAATAATAGCAGGAGTTTTCCCAACAGGACTCCTTCTCATTGTGAATTCAAATGCTGCATGCAACAGAAATGCAGTTATAGAAAGGAAGTATCAGCATAGCTACTAAAATTTCAGAGGTTTCAGATAGGTATTTAAAACAGAGACATGCAGCTACAAAGAACAGCAACAACAAGCCAAATGCTCTTCAGATATGGTCTAGGGCAGGGGTGTCAAACTCAAGTCATTACGGTGGCATCACGTGACATATTGGGACATTTCCCCCTTCACTAAACCGGGTGTGGCCAGCGCATGATGCATCCAGCCCGCAAGCCGGGAATTTAACAGCATAGAAACTTTGGAATGCTGATAGCCAGGTAGAAAAGGAAAGAAGAGTTGAAGAAAGGAAATGTATTTGCTTTCTAATTGTTGGAACATCTCAAAAAAGTACAAAAATGGAAGTTAGGACTATGCAGTGCTTTGCATATGAATCCAACACTTTGGAGCATTAAGATAGTACTTGTTTGGAGCTCTTTACAGCGGCCCCAGCTGCTATACCATTCAGTGAAAAATAGTGGCTGTTTTAACTTGTTTAGATAGAATCTAGAGTCATGCTCCTGTCAGCCACACTACGTGGATCAGACCCAGAAATCAAAGAAGATTGAGATTGGCTATAATAACAGAACCTTGCAAATCTGATTGTGCTGTACCTACTTTCCCCTTATATTTCAGTGAATTATGAAGGCATCTGTGTGATCTGCTTCCAAATATTATCAAATGTTTCAACCCCTTTTGACTGGTTTGTGTACATTTTTCTCAAATTCATCCTCTTTATTCTCTATAGTTCCAGAGCAGCTTTTGAGAATGAAATCCAAACTGCTGGACAGCCCTAACAGAACAGCAGCTCCCATTCATAATAGAGATTTTGGCCTTGAATGTATCATAAGATTCAGTATTGAACCAAACCCTCCTGAAACAATAGAAGTCAGGGATCAAATTGTCTTTTAGATTGCTTGTCCTGTCTCTTTAAGAGACCTATTTATTTGTATTGATTTTGGGGTTTATTATGTCAATTTAAAGATGATTTGGGGCTTCTACATGGGTAAAAATATTCAAGAATAAATAAATAGAAGATATAAAAGTGAACTATTTTGTTAACAGAATGTAGGGGTGTTATGGCAAAAACAGCAGCTTTGAAGATCCTAGAAATTGGAGTGAGTGAATGCTAACATTACATGACTTATCTACATGGCTTTTGGAAGATACTAATGCATTATTTATGGCCAGCCAGCAGGCAGAAGCTGTGGAAAGAACTTTGGGAAAATCTCCTATGCAAACAGCAGGTGCAGACAAATGAGACCAGCTGCATAGGTGATGGCTGGGGAATTTGTGAGCTTGATTTGCCTAAATGCTTCAAGCTCAGACCCCTGGGACTTTTATCCCCCCACCCTCCAAGTCAGTTTCTTCTTACAAAGGTCTCTGAACTTTACTTACTGAGAATAATTGCTCCATCTGCAATGGAAAGCCTAACGGGCGCTTTGGTATATGTGTTTGGCTTGCCTTTGAAAACAAAGAGTAACATTTTAAGTTCATTTTTAAAGTTTTTGTCTGTCCTGGGGGGAGGCTCTGATTTCATATTTTAAAAAAATGAATGTACCATTTTTTAAATTTTAAATACACTAGAGTGCTTTTTCTCATATCTTCATGATAAACTCTCACATATTTCAAGTTATGTAATATACCAGGAATATACCAGAAGTATATCTGGTTTTCTCATAAACATAAGTTTGTGCAATTAACTGAAATCTGATTCAATCATTGTAGTTCAACATATTGGGTAAACCCAGGAAATGGAGTTTATTCAATACATTGCAGTTAAGAAAACAAATAGTTTGTACACCACAGAAATAAGCAGGCATTCTGCAAACTAAGCATAATTTTCAAGAACAATCTCCCCTTATGCCTGAAGAAAAAAGTTTTCAATCAGTGTATGTTACCTGCTCTAACATATGCTAGTAAAACACGGACACTAACCTCACAATCTATACAAAACCACGAGTGGTGCAAAGAGCCATGGAAAGACACATGCTCAGCATTACAAGACATGATAGAAAGACCTGCACATGGATTAGAGAACAAATTAAAGTATATAATATCATCAAGAGAGTAAAAGAATTAAAATGGAATTCACATAGCAAGAAAAACTGATGGCAGGTGGACCAAAGCAGTCATATAATGATCCCACTTGATAAAAAGCATCCATGAAAGAGACCTAAAACAGATGGATAGATGACATCAGCAAGTATTGCAGGCCCAATTGGCAAAAGAAAGCTCAGGACTATTTTGGTTAGAAACATGTGGAAGAGGTCTTCATCCTGCAGTGGATAAACAATGGCTAAAATGATGGTGATGAAGAGTTTGCAGACTGAAAAAATTGCAAGATAACTTTTATGAGATGTTTTAAACACCCATAAAGGAATAGAATAGAGGGCATATTAATACTTAATGTGAATTAAGAGAAGATAACTTTTTTCCCGATAAGATAGAACTGGAGTGTTTAGCGTACCCGTTTGCAGAATGTCCTACTTCTCCATTGGTAGAAGATTTTTCTGTCCTTTTTCTCCTACTCTGTTATAATTCTGTGGGTCTTCTGCCAACATCCAAGTAAGCCTGGATAAAGTCTCTGTGTATTATACTTTGAGGAATGAATGTGTCCCATATTTCATCAAATGGGCCATTTAAGCTCTTTTCATTCCAGCTTACTTTTGATTTAACAATAGAAAGTTACCATTTTAATGCAGCCCAATTGTAATCCTGCTGGAGGTGAAAAATTCACAGTGGAAGTTACTACTGTATATTATAAAAGTTAGCTTTTAAGTGTGTTCTGAAATTGATGTAGCTGTCTATGTCTGGGCAGTTCTATAAAATAAGTTCAGTTACCAATTTTTAAGTTCCCTTATAAATTGACTTATTATAGATCTTATGCAAGTTTAGTTTATAGGAAAATCTTCTAGTTTTAGGTGTGTGTGTGTGTGTGTGTGTGTGTGTGTGTGTGTGTGTGTGTATACTGTTATGAATGGGAGATCAAACTTCACACCAGTCCCAACAATCAATCTCTTCATTCCCTAAAACATTTGCATGTGTTTTGAACCCAGATTTTAAATATGAGCCTTTTCTTCTGCCTTTTCAAATGAATAGATTTTCTCAAAATTAAAGGTTGACATCTGTCATATGTTTACAGAACAATTCATTCTGCTTTTAATGGGTGGGCAGATTAGATTTTTATTTCACCTTTTTTTTCTTCATATAAACTCAAGGTGGCAAACATTCTTTCCTTCTCCTATTTTCCCCACCATGACAACCCTGTAAGTGAGTTGGGTTGAGAGTCCATGACTGTAACCAAAGTTACCCAGACCAGAGAACTTTCATGTCTAAAGCAGGACCAGAACTCAAGTTCTCCTTGTTTCTAGGCCAACATTTTAACCACTACACCAAACTGGCTCTCTAGCTCCCATCTTGATAGCTTCAGTCCTGATATGACACTTTATGCTTTGCAAATATTATTGTGCATAAAATAGCAACTGCTACCCAGATTTAGTGCCAGATTACTCACTATCCAGATACAACTTTCTTTTGTTTTCTTTTTCCAATAATTTACATTAATATGATAGAAATGGTTTGGTATAAGAAACTGAGCATATGAATATTAGAGCAATGAAACATAACTCTCTGTATGGGCTGATAGTATCTGAATATATTATAGTCAGAAAACAAAAACCTAATGTGGCAACTGGACAGGGGTGGGATTCAAATTTTTTAACAACCGGTTCTGTGGGTGTGGCTCAATTGGTGGGCATGGCTTGGTGGTCATGTTATTAGCTGGGTGTGGCCAACTCAATATCACTCACATCGAGGCACGCATCTCCTCGCCTGGCCTCTCATGACTGTGGGGATGCTGCAACAGTTGTAAGTATGAAAAATGGTCATAAGTCACTTTTTTCAGTGCCATTGTAACTTTGAATGGTCACTCCACACAAGCAAAGTACCAGCAAAGGAGAGGAAAAACTCCAGAGAAGTTCCTGAGACAGGAAGTCTAATCCTGCCAAAAATGTAATAAAGGTTAACGGAGAGGCAATTTCTGTAAGCAATACCAGGATGTTTCCTTCCTGCCTTACTTACAGGATTAGGCCAGTAATTTCTTCTAACAACCGGTTCTCCGAACTGCATAGAATGTTAACAACCGGTTCTAGAAAATAGGTGTGAACTGGTAGAATCCCTTCCCTGCAACTGGAAAAAAGGAAAAATTCATTTTAGGGATGCTTAGAAAAGGATTGACAATGAAACAACAAATGTTATAATTCTTTTATCCTACTATTGGACTATTACATCACATTCTGATTGTTATATCAAAATTATAGAGAACTTGAAAGAATATAGAAAAAAATACCTGTTAAAATGACAGGGTCACAAATGTTTCATAAAAGAAAATAACCAAAATTTCATACTTTTTATTTAGAAAAGAACAGAATAAAAGTGGAGATAATATTGGAATAGAAAATTATGGATGGGACAGAAAAAGTAGTAGGGAATATTTCTTGTTTCTATTATACTATTATTGGGATTACCTAATGAATCTGAAATGTGAAAGGTTTAAGAAAGAGGAACTCAGATGTTCTTTATAACAGGGGTCCCCAACTGCCGGTCCCCAACCGCCGGTCCGCGGACCGGTACCGGTCCGCGGAACAAGTCTTACCGGGCCGCTGGTTGCTGGGCGCCGCCATCTTTTTGGTAAAAGTGCTTCCGGTGAGCTTTTCTGGGTAGAAAGCTCACTGGAAGCACTTTTCATCAAAAAGATGGCGGCGCTGCGCTCGATGAGCTTTTCCGGGTAGAAAGCCATTTCTACCCGAAAAGCTCACCGGAGCGCTGCGCCCGCCATCTTTTGACGAAAAAGTGCTTCCGGTGAGGTCACCGGAAGCACTTTTCGTCAAAAAGATGGCGGCGCCCAGTTGATGCCGGTACCGGGCCGCGGCGCCCAGCTGATGCCGGTACCGGGCCGCGGCGTCAAAAAGGTTGGGGATCACTGCTTTATAACACACATAATTGAACTGCGGAGCTACCTAATCACAGCATACATTGTTATCTTTGAAAAATTGAATTCATAGGTACAATTGTTATGATGCTTGTCAACTATTTCCAGGCATGAGAGCACAATGCCCTGAAATATTGTCACTGAAGAAGAGCAAGTAATGGCTATGATTCCATCATTAAACACTACCTGCTGGCTTCCATGGGATCTGGCTAATATTTACCGTATTTATCGGCGATAACACGCACTTTTTCCCCCTGAAAATAGGGGGCAAATGATGTATGCGTGTTATACGTCGATATAATGTTAAGACGCCTTCGGTGAATGCTGCTGGGATCGGGGATCAAGGACACAAATGAAAGAAGGGGGGGAGGAAGCAACCGAAGCCTGTCCTTCTCTCTGGGTCAGCTCTCTCAGTCGCTCTCTCGCTCCTCCACCAGCACAGGAAGAAACTGCTTCAAAGAAGCGGGGCTTTTCCTGTCGCCGCAGCTTCCCTGAGCGCCCGTTTCTCCCCCCACCCCCACCCCGTCCGCCCGCCCGCCCGCCCGCAGTGCTCCGTTCTGCCTGCCTGCCTGCCTTCGTTAATGGTTGAATCGGAACAGCTTCGCTGAGTAAAAGAGGCGAATAGTTATTATTCTCAGCCAAAGCTGCTCCCAAACAACCAGAAACTAAGGCAGGCAGGCAGGCAGGCAGAATGGGACACTGTGGATTGAAGCGCGGGGTGGGAGTGGGGGTGAAACAGCGCTGAATAGCTGCGGCGACAGGAAAAGCCCCCGCTTCTTTGAAGCAGTTTCTTCCTTGGATGGTGGAGCAGCGAGAGCGAAGCCTCCTTCTCTTCTCTTCCCCCGTCCTTGCAAAAATTTTCTGCTTGAAACCGGTCCCTGGTACAAAAAAGGTTGGGGACCACTGATTTACCTTATAAGTGGTAATAATATTAATAAAAAAAGTTCTGAGCTACCCTTATTTTGCTTCAAAGTTTTTATTTAGAAATTTAATTTTTTTCCTGAAATTTCCCTCTTAAAATGAAGATGCGTGTTATACGCCTGTGCGTGTTATACGCCGATAAATACGGTATAAGAAACAGGATGCTTTTTATTTAAATGGGACTTTGTTCTATTCTGGCAGGGTTTCAAGTATCCTTATAGTTTCTAGCAAGGATTCTTTCAGGTGTGGTTACTGTTCTGTCTCATTCAAAGAACTGGGGATTGGGAGGCAAAGAAACAAGTTTGATAATATCAAGTTTTATTTTTCCTGGATGTAGAGGATGTATTCCCCCATATCCATCTTTTTTTTTTTTTTTTTTACTGGAATACATGAAAGTTGAAAGCATCCTGTCTGGTGCACTCGAAAATGTCAGGTTTAATCAACTTTTCCAAAATTTTTCAATAATCCAGTTTGGTATGGTGCTGGTCTAGAAAGTGGGAGACTGTGAATTCTAGGCCACTCTTGGGGGTGAAACCCTGACAGATGACTTTGGATCAGTCACTTTCAGCCTAACCCATTTCACACAGGATGGTTATTGTCCAGAAAATAGGTGGTATAAAAATCTAATTATCACATTTCTTAACATCTGTTGAGGTTGGCTTTCAATTGCCTGATGATTCCTGCAGGTGCGGCTGTCCCATTTTCTCCATTGAAGTGTGAAATACAATATAGAATGCATTCCAGTATATAAACGTTGCATGTAACATATATGGACATGTAAAAAAATTAAAAATAACATTATATGACTTTTTGCTTTCTTTGAAGTAAATTATTTCCCATGGTTAAGATAAAGGAGTACAATTTCAGAACCTTGCCAATTTATTCTAAGATATGAAGTAACAAATCCCATAAGTGACTCTCTTTTCCCCTGTATCATTGTATGTAATTAAATACTAATGAATTAGCTAACAATTTGCTATTTCATGACAGTGAGTGCCTGCTGCTGGAAGCTAATGTTTAAAGACAAGAGTTATTTGCCTAATGATAAGTTTGTGTCAGGCACAAGCAAGGAGAACAGCTCCAAGAATGATCAAAGAGGCTTCTTTATTGATGAATGCTAGTGTACAGGAATCTCACCAGAATATTTCCCTTCCCTTGGGAAAGGATAGATATTCTCCTAATGCATGAACACCAAAAGTTTTTTCTCCCTCACACATAGTCTAAATTGAAATGTCTTCCTGTTAGGGCCCCCTCCCCTTCAGCTGGTGGTTCCTACACTGGTTGTCTGTAAATATGGAGCAAATGTTGATCAGGTGGCTTCCATGGGAAATGGTCAACTGAAGACAGTTCCACAGACAAGCTGAAACAGATCAGCTTTGATGTTCTTCTGAAAAAAGAGAATGATGAGAGATTGCCCAAACTGTTTAACCTTGTGATCATTCCTTTACCTCACAAGGATCAGAAGACAGCACTCTCAGGTGAGGGAGGTTAAGGAGGAGGTGGAAAATCACCATCTTGCTCCAGCTGCATATTGGAGCCCTTCAGGGGCACTAAATTTATGCACTTCTCTTACTTACTATTTTTAGAAATTGCCTATTAATGGATTTAAAGAAGTTAGACACCTTTATGATTTCTGGTTTGCTAGCCTTCGGCAGCGGCAGGGATTTGCGACCGCGCGATCCCTGCTGCGTTCGCCGCCAAGGTTCCCCCGATCCATTTGGATCTGGGGGATATAGTTGCCCCATAGAGACAGCTGAAGACAGGGGCGATCCGGCAAGGGGTTTGGGGGTGCCGCAAACCCCCTCCCCAGCCGGCTAAACTCCCTTTTCCCAAGGCGGAGGAACGGCGGTCAGTAATGGCCGCCACGAAGAAAGCTGCAGCCGGGTAAGCAAGTGCAGGAGGGAGAAAGCTGGAGAAAGTGAAAGGTGCTTTTAACCGGGACAAGACGGGAGAAAGTGATTTGGAACCTTGAAAGCTGTTAAGGATATATTGTTCCTTGTGAGAGCCACAAGCTGCGAATACCCTAAAGGGGAAAGTTTTTTTTTCTTTGTTCTACTCTCCTTCCTAAAGTGACAGCGGGAAAAAAAAAATCTTTTTGGCTGTGAGTGGGAAGGGAGAGTGAAAAAAAAATCAGAGCAAAATTTGAAAATAAGGAGAAGATTGCCTAGAATTGCAAAGAGTTTAAAAACTTCCAAAAAATATATTTGAAAAGGATTTGTGATTACTTTAACCTCAGAAAGAAAAAGTGAAGAAGAAGAAGGTATTTAAAAGAAACAGTCGGTTTGGATTGTTTGGTGATTTTGGAACCTTTGGAAATTATTTCTGATTAAATCATCTGGGTGGTTGTTTGGAAAAACCTTTTCTCTACACAATGGCATCACCTGTGGATGGATTGGAACTTATATATCAAAAATATGAAAGAGAAAAACAAGGAGGGGAAGATGGACTTGGCACTATTTTTCAATACTTAGAAATGGCGGTTTATATCTATGCGAAGCAGAATGAGGATGATGGGGACAAAGAAGAAGAAGAAGCCATCTTTGATGAAAAAAGGACTTTGATTGGAGATGGGAAAAAGCAAGAGAAAAAGGAAAAGAGGTCTTTAAGATCTGGAAAAACAGCCCAAAAAGAGAAGAATAAGGTGAAAAAGGGACATTATGTTAAGAAACAACAGAAAGGGGGAAAGCAGAATAAAAGGGAGGTGGAGAGACAATGGGTTAAAGAGGACAAGGAGAAGAAGAAGCAAGGGAGAAAGGAAGGGATGAGAAGCTCTAATGGTGGGGAGCAAGATATTAAGAAGCAAAAGTTTTTCAGAGATAATGGATAGATCTTATTGTTAATGGGATTCTAGAAAGGTACATAAGATTGTATTTTTATATCTGTATTTAGAAGTAATTATAGAAAATTAGAAATAATATGTAGCTTAAAATGTGATAAAATATAAATAAGTGAAATTTTTGTTAAGAAAAAGAGAGTACTGTAATGAAATATGATTCAAGATTGTGATGTGGGGGGTAATAATCGTGGAAAGCATAAGTGTTCCCACAAAGGCATAATATTCAATTGAAATGGATAAAATGTTTAAGATATAAATGATTGTTAAAATTAATGATTAGAACATGGTATACTAGTAAAATATTTTGTGAAATGAGATTTGAAGTAGAAGAAGGAGGAACATTTCAACGAAATATTGAGCTATAATAT
Source organism: Notechis scutatus (assembly GCF_049901735.1). Lineage (NCBI taxonomy): Eukaryota > Metazoa > Chordata > Lepidosauria > Squamata > Elapidae > Notechis > Notechis scutatus. Next base: position 39,417,620 of record NC_142011.1, on the reverse strand, counting down.
GTGATGTGGGGGGGGGATAATTATGGAAAATAGGGCTCTCATAAAAGTATGTGATTTAATTGAAAAGTAATGAGTTAAACGTCTAAGATATGAATGAATATCAATACTAATGAATAGATTTGTATTATTTTTGATAATATAGTATAATTTTAGAATGTACCAGACAGAATCCCAATGTATGTTATGCATTTTATATTAGGTACTATAAATATAAGGGAAAAAGATAAAGGCATCATACTCCATATAGTGTACAGGAGAAGTATTTCTTCTTTTTTTTAAAGAAGAAAAATAAATGATTGGCTGGAATAGAACAGACAAAGAATAATAAATATTAGGATATGAATTGAGAGGAGGAAAAAAAATTGAGAAAATTTAAAGGAGAGGAGAAGTTATATAGAAAATTGAAAATGTTAATAAGATATGAAATGGTATGTAAAATGAATATGAAACTGAACTTGTGTCTGTACCAAGAGTTTTAACCCGGGACTAAGCAACTTTCAGAAAAGAGATTTTTTATGCTTTTATGTTTTGTGTTTATGTGTATTTATGTATTGTTTGTCTTGAAAATAAAACTTGTTAAAAAAAAAAAAAGAAGAAGTTAGACACCTTTAGAATGATAAGATTGGAAATATTGGCTGAGTGAACACTCTTAATCCTCACTATAAGAATATGAAGAATTACTTTTATAATTTCTAAAATCTTAAAATAAACAGCAAAATGTGAAGTAATATTTTGGCTACAGACATTTTAAGGCTTCAAAAATGTTGGTTTTGAATATTAAAATTTTGAAACTATTTTTCAAAAAAAGTATGCTTGTGGTAAAGAAAAATTGTTTTTGAGATTGGAGATATAAGGCAAACAATTTATAATGGCATTTAGAGACATCTTTGAAAAATTGCATAAAGATCAGCATCAAGAAATGGAGTGAGCAGCCTGCTATGGAATGAAGATATCACAGAACAAGATAGTATATCCAGCAAAATTTACTTGCAGAGAAAATGAATATTTTGAATGTTCAAATCTGTCACCAGATACGCTGGATAAGATTTTAAAAACCAAGAGGGAAATAAAAATGAGAATCCCAGAAAATAACTGAAATAATTCCCCTTTGTTAGATTTACAAAAGAGACCATTTAAGACACCAAAGGAATTTGTAAAATGGTTCTTAACCATCCAAATGGATCATGGAGAAAGACCCTTTTATATGAAGAAATTTTTTTACAAAGTTGTTTTATTCAATAAAGGATAAAATGGGATATGTTATTATTCTGGATTGTTCTTTTTGGATTTTTTTTAATACTGATTGCTCGATGAGATGATTTTTTTTTAAGGAGAATTATTTCTTTTTGCTTTTTTTGTCTCTATTGAGATATAAGAATTATTTCATATTTGTGAAATATGGATGTGCCTATAGAGTGGAGATATGGAATACGTATTTGAAAATAAGATATTATTTATGTGTAATGGTTTTTTTTTTAACTTTGTTTATATTAGGATATTGTGGCCATTGAATAACTTTCAAAGGAGATTTTAGTAGTTAAGAAGTGGGATATGGAGTGTTGAGTTTTATATAATTGTTCATATTTGTCACAATCAAGATGGGGAGGTCTTTTTAATATATTTTTTTAATTATTTTTCTCTCACGCTTTATTTCTATAATTATTTATTGTTTTATTCATGCCTCTAATAAAATTATTTTTAAAAACAAACATGTACATCAGTCAAGGTTGTGGTTTTTTTAATTACTTAGATATGAAATAAGGTGTGAATGAATTCCACAGCCACAAGCTATCTTGGATGAAGGAGATGAATTCTGTTCTTTCTTAACTCTTAAATATACTGTAGGCCTTGTCCATTTCTTCCAAACTTTGACAATTTATAGTTTTATAGTTGAGGGGGGGATTTTAAAAGGTGCACTAATGGCATGTAAGAAAGGGAACCTGGGAACTGATTGTTAACTTTCTTTTATGTATGTGTCCCTCAGCTATTCACCTACATCTTTATTCATAAATTGAGAGGAGGTCTAAGTTCTTAAAATTACGTCTTTGAGAATGTGTAGTATATTTATATATCTGGCTATATCTGCTGAGGAAGGATCACTTCTAGCTCTTTATCAGTGAAAACTTATATTTGTATAAAATTACAAATGAAGGCAAATATATGTGTTCCAGGATAATGTTGCACACATTCCAGTAGAGCAAGGGTGACTGACCCAGATTGGATCCTCATATACATTTGCCCTCAGAAGGTTATTTATTATCATGCAATGGATCAAAATATTGTTATGTCTTTAAATAAATGGAACTCTGTCACTGCTGTCTCTTGCCTATTACCCATCAACCTTCTATTCCAAAGAAGCGTGTTAGTTCATAGGAAAATTCATAAAATTCATTTACCAAATAATAAAGCACCAACTTCAATACAGAAGCTAGGAAGTCCTGAACTGAAGCTAAGAAATGTGAATTATGTGATCCACACTTGCCTTAGATAAGGGTGAGGATCAGAGGTGGTATTCAGCAGGTTCTGACCAGTTCTGGAGAACTGGCAGCGGAAATTTTGAGTAGTTCGGAGAACCGGCAAATACCAATTCTGACTGGAGATTTTACAGTATCCTTCCCCTGCCATGCCCACCAAGCCACGCCCACAGAACCAGTAGTAAAAAAAATTGAATTCTACCACTGGTGGTAATGCCAGTTTTTCCTTTGCAAACAATATGCATTTTCTTGTTTTGAAACACCTATTGGTCCTTATGCTTATCCTGCTTGTTCATTCCCCCTCTCCCTTTCTAAAAGGAACAGCTTTTGACTGTAAGTATTGTACTTTTTCTGCTGCTGTCTCATGAATAATATGTTATAAGATGTAATTTATTGTACTAATACAGATTGCCAGCATAGTATTATTTAAGTTATTGCTATTGATGAAACACAGACTAAAGGTTAGCCTGATTATGAATATATAAATAAATGTACACAGGATTCCTTGACTTCCCATTTTATTAATTAGAAATGAATTGTTTTCCTTAGTACACAGGATGCAACAAGCTGTAATTATGCCCCATCACTTCTAAGCAGTATGTCAGTGTTTCTTTGTTTGATTCTTTGTTTTTATGGACCTGCAAATTAACTCTCTTTTCATTAGTTAGGAAAGGCAAATTAAATAAGGTTCATGGCATTCAACGTTTTCAAAGCAAACTCAGTGGGGTAGGGAATGAGATTTGTGTGAACCATTTAAAGATGGTAGGAGAAGTAAAGACTTAAGAGGTTTGAATGAGAATGGAACTTATCATTTGGAAGATAACATAAAAATAGCTGAATGGTTGTCTGACTTTATCTAAAGCAAATAATAGTTTAGATTCTTAACTGATATGGAGCATGGTTAATGTATCTTTTTAAAGGTTCCTTTAATGAAGAAAGTTATTGACACAATCAAATGTTGAAGTGTTTAATATAGCACATTCTCCAGTCATTTGCAATCAGATTCATTTTGATTGCAATCAAAATAAATTGATTAAATTAAATTAAACCAAGATAACTAAATAGCTTATGATAACAAAGGTAATCAACAACAATTTTCAGAATTGTTATGGTATAGCTAAATGCAAATGTTATATAATTGTTCTTTCTCTATTGATTCCGGAGGACTAAGGGAATAAAGAAGGAAGATAACTCACATGTCAACAGTACATTCTAGAAAGTTATAGAATAGTACCTTCTTGATAGTACCAAACATACATATTTCATCTCTATTCAGACCTGGAAAAGATAAATATTACTATCAAATAATATTATGAATCTTTGATTTTGCTAAAACACAAGTAGTCATTAACTATTTTAATTGAGTAAACATTGCTTGAAGTAAGGACTACTATTGTATTAATGTTATAATTGTGAGAACAATAACCTGCAACTAGGAAATACCTTGAACATATCTCTGACCAACAATCTAGTGTTAATTGCAGGAAGAGTTAGGAAATAATACTGAGATAAATATCTGCTAAACTAAATGCATATATAATTCATATTCATTCACAATTTTAAATTGCGGTCCATCCTTTTTCAATATTCATTCTTCTCAACTGACTATTTTTCTCATTTGATATGAACAAATAGCAGAATTTTGTTTAGAAAGCAGTGAGAAAATAATGTATTTGCTATTTATGCATTCTAAGTGTGAATGTGATTCATGTTCCAATCCCTATACATGCCTTGCTCATATGAGAGTAAATGTATTAATTCCTGTACACAATGAAGCAGAATAGGTCATGAGTCCTATTGTAAAATGTAGTATGTCATCATTTTAGATTTCCAATGGTGTAGAACTATAGCTCCCAGCATCTTCCATCATTAGTTATATACACTCAGAATACTAAATGTCACTCAGCAACATACTGAAACCCACAGATTCCATGTTTCTGCCACATATAATCCATATTTGCTAAAGTAATTCTGTCATTGCTAATGTTAAATCAATGCATGTTAGTTTGTACAGCAGCACATGGTAGATTTTATTATTTTATTTGTTTATTTTTATATATTTTATTTTTTCCAGCATATTGGACTATCGCTCCCATCAATTTACATAGTTAAATAAGTTAACATTATCTGCACAGGAACTAAACAATAAAAGCAGAACAGCAGCACTTGTTACAATTCTATCTCACTAGCCTTGGGAATTAAAATAACAGGGAGCCTTGGAGAGAGAGTCATTGTAGTGTGAAATGCATAAAGCCAATCCTTGATAAAAGAGTGCTTTTCTGCAGCAACTATGAACAGGAATAAACAGACTCCTACAACTCTTCAAAGTAATCCCATGACAAGGTGGAACATTTTCCTGAATGAGGATAAAGCCAGTCAGCATCCCTCATGGAAGGATGACCTTTAAAAGTTCAGTGTGAGTGGCAACAGAAGAAAATGGCTTCTGACTCTAAAGAACTGACAGGATGGAGTATTTCTCAGAGGTTAGTTGCCAGCAGCTATTCTGTTACCATAAAGTTATAATGCAGTGCAGCTTCCGGAGTTTAGCAGCTCCAGGGAAGGCAGTTTCTGGATACTGTAAGATAGTATGAAAGCCATCTAATCTTCATAGGCTATGCAATCATTCTTTTCATGTCTGCCTTTCCAATTTAAGAAAGGCAGTGCTAAATTTCTAAAGTAAAATACAATAACACAATGCCTAAAGCAGCTTGCTATTCAGGTAGTCATCTATAAAAAGAGCTCTCCCCTCACATGTCCATTGTTAAACCAGCTTTGCAGTAGAGAAATGAGCCTGGCAGAATTATCCTTTCTTCTCTTATGGTGCAACTGTTTTATATATTTTTTTCACAGTTCAAACGAATCCACAGCCTACTATGTCATGTTAGCTGGCAAATATGATTTGCAAGTCAATATCAAGGTTTCACTTGGAGGACAAGGGTAAATTATTGTGAGATTTGCATCTAGCTGGAGAAGAAAAACTCTTACATTTGTGAGAGAGCAGGAGAAAAGATATAAGCATAGAACATGGCTATGCAGAAACAAGGGGAAGTGTGGATTTCCAGATTTTGCTAAATAAATTTAAAAAATGCTTCATTACTGGCCTCTTCTTCTTCTTGTAGGCCTGAGTATTAGCAGTAAGCCATCATCCTCTCCACCTCCAAAACTTCTCCATTCAACTTGATCATGTCTTGTTGATGCATGGAACCATTGTACAAAAGTTGCTACTCATCTTTTTTCCCAAGACCAAAACTTAGATATTGCCAAAGATATAAGGATGACTCTGCCGTCTCCATTCACTAGAATTCCACAGGTCCAAAGGTACCAGTACCAGTTTCTTTTATTGAATTATTTCTGACCTTTATTATTTTACAAATAATTAAGGACAGCAACATACTATTCCCCCTTCTCCTCGTCTTTTCCCCATAATAGTCACCCTGTGAGGTGAGTTGAATAAATGACTGGCCCAAAGTCACCCAGCTGGCTTCCATGCCTAAGGTGGCAGTGGAACTCAATATAAATTCTCTATTGTTTCTAGGCAATGTCCAGTTGCAAGAATTGTGTGAAATTACAAATAAGATAAATCATCTCTATGGGTTCCTTAGTACTCTCGGCACCAAAAGGCAAAGTACTGTATGTTACATCTTCCCCTTCCTTTCCATTTGTATCCTTAACCATAGATGAGTTATTTTAACTTCATATCAAACCATAGTAATTGCTGCTATTTTGTAGTTGAGTCCTAGAAAATAAACTTTCCAGATGTTTAAATCCGTCTTGCTCTGGAATACATTGTATGAAGTCCTTGAATTTTTTGTGAAGTGGTAGGGAAGAAGGAGGCCACTTTTTCATACAAAGGTGTTTACAGGTGGCTATTTACAAAACTGTCCCCCTTATTTCTGCAGTTGGTGAACCAGCCATTATAAGTATTGCAGTGCTTTGCATATGCAGAAAAATGAAGCAATTTAGGTACTTTTCTATTCTATGCACTTTAGCTTATATTTCTTTAGCAAAATATTAATGTGGTTAGAATAGTAGATTTCAAGAGATACCTTATCAGGATCGTATCATTGAAAGCATTTGCTCTAGTCCATTTGTACACATTTCAAAATAGTTACATCTTTTTAGTGATTGAAACAGCAAAGTGCTTCAACCTGTTGGCTTTTGTGATGGGTAAGAAAAATATTTGCAATTTTCTTCCATTTTTATTTTTATTTTTCAGTTGAATCTTATTACAGCTAAATTATGTGCATGTTTGAAAAGTCAACTTCAAGCATGAGATTTTTAATACCATATTGATTTTGATACTGCCAGGAACCAGTAAGAGTAAATAATATTTTACCTAAGGTTTGTCTAATGAAATATGAGTTACCCTTTTTAGAACATTTTACCTATTGAAATAGAATACAGTGATGTCACTTGTTAGGCACATAATTGGATAGGGAAATAGCCATTTGGGAATGTAAGGTTAAAAGTAGAATTTAAAACAACATAAGGCTTTTATTTTGTTTTTTTCATCATGAAGATGGATCGGAAGGTTTGTCAAGTTGAAGTTATCTCCTTGTTGAAGTTGAAGTTATCTCCTTGTTGAAGAAGGTGACTCAAGGAAAGAACTTTCAGATTAAGAGTAAAGATTCAATTGAAGATTGAAATAGAGAGAATAAGGAAAACCTTTGATTCAAAGAAAACAGCTCATTGGTAGCATCCAAAGAAAAAGATGGAACTACTTTGGTGAAATGATGGTGCACACATTTCTAAGGATATTTATTTCAAGCAGTTGTTTTGTTGTTTTTAAATTTTTATATAGAATTATGAGATGTCTGAAGCTTTCTGAACATAGTTGTTTTATATAGAATTATCTTTAATAGAATAATGTATTGTATATAGAATTATCTTTAAAAAATAAGAACAGATTCTCAAAATAGCTAGGAAACATCCTGGTTGCCTTCTTAAAATATTGCATATATTTCTCTTAGAAATATTAATTCTAGATGAAACCATTCTGACCATTTATTTCCAAGAATATTTTCATTTTTAATTAAAATGGGGTTGCCTGTCTGGGGCTGCAAAATTCCAAATGATGATAAATTGGCATAAGTTTTCTGTATCATTTCTATATTACTTTCTCTGGATTTTTACATTTTAATTTCATTTAAAACTCATGGGCTTCATTTAGTTGTCTAAAGTTCTTTCTTATTTAAAGTTCATTGCCTTTTTTCATTGAACCCATGCTCACAAAAGTAAGAAAGGGACTTTGGTAGCATTTAATTCTAGGTTAGTCATTAAATGTCATGCTGATGTTTTAGTAATTATTTATTATTGCGATGTTGTTTTAATAGGAGTTTTGGTTTCTTACATGACTTTGGGGGATGGCAATGGCTTTTGGTCAGATTTTGGCATATCTGGGGATTCCTCTTGAAGGTGTGACTTTTCCAGGAGTGTCTGACTTCAAATTTAGCCTCTGCACTATTAAAATAAAAAGCAAGTATGAAATTAAAACAACATTTAAAAGAACCGAAGTTAAGCATCACTTTAAAACAAAGCTCAGTTAAATAAGCAACACTAAGCAGAGCAAAAAAGAAAAAAAAGAGAGAAATAGTGGGGAAAATATAGGCAGATGATCAGAAAAAAGAAAAAAGCATCTAACCAGGTTCAAAGATTTGCCCTTCATCACGCATCATGGCTTTGAACAGTCAAGACTTTCACATAAAGCTTTTTGTAAGAAAAAGGAAAAAATAGACTAGGTTATTAACCTTAGAAGTACACAATGAATTTCTTTATGTTGCAAAATATAAAAAGGTCCTAAGATTATTTTATACACTGGGAGGAGATAGCTATTTCATGTGTAAGAGAGAAACAATGAAAGTTTTTAATCAGGTGACACAAAGAACCTTGGTTTGGGATTTGAAATCATTAATAATGGCTTAGGTTGCTGCTTGCTTTCCTGGAGCTCAGGTGTAGGAACAGTAAACTTTGATATCTGAAGTCTGAGTGCTGCTGAGGCATAATTTAAGCTTGTTTGTTTGTAGTTGTACACAAAATTTCAATCCTGACTTGATTATGGGGTTGATGACAAGGGTCAAAAACCTATTAATTACAAATCCCAGGATTTTTAATTCCACATATTTTCCTATGACATAAGGTTGCAATGTCCTTGGCAGACATTATTTTAAATAATACTTTTTACATTTATTTTATTGTTTGCATAATTTCTTTTCAATTTCTACGAATATGCACCGTAAAGAGATATACATGTACAGACAACAAACAAATATACACAATATATCTTGTGAAGAAATGTAGCACTGGTTGCTGCAGTTGCACAATATACCTAACCTGATTACTCAACTAATCTGCTGGATTTACATAATATTTTAAACCATAAATGATCTAAATGGACTGAATTTGCACCTGGAAAACTACAAAAACCTAACCAAGGTTAATACTAACTAAACCTAGCATGTTGTACAAATACATGTAGTGATTCTTTTTCTGACCTGGTTAAATGCTCTATGAATAAGCTGCTCAGTTTAGAGTTTAAAGTATCAATCATCAAACATGCAAATGCAAATGAATTACCTTTTTAGGTGAGTGCACAATTTGAACAATATCCCCTGAAATTGTACATGTTTATCATCTCATGGAATTGAAATATGTGGAATCTCCTTATTTTCACTTTAACAATATTCTCACGGAAGGTTCATTTTGGGGAGATTAGTTTATGAAAACCCTTGTCTTCATTTTTACCCATATAAACTATTTTCATTTATGTTCTATTCTCTCCACTGTCTTCCCCTCCCCTCATCTCTTTGAATTTCAGCAGTGTGTTTGCGCCAAGAGAAGCTCTAGTTCTCTGATTATATTCTGCCCAGTGAGTGGGATGCCTTAATCTGCTTGAGCAGTTTTATAGCAATGGGCTTTATATGTACTGCACGCCCACATGATGCTATTTTGGAGAAAACTTGCCTTGTATCTTGTCAAGAACCTGATATTTGTAGAAACAGACAGAATTTGGCCTCAAATGGACCTTCAGGAACTCAGAGCTGAATATTATAAATATGAAGTGTTATTCCTGATGACAATTCACACATTCACTTCTACATTTTTTCAGTATTTCTCTGTCATATCTTTTGATGAGAATTCTTTCATCTGCAAGAATGCATTGTGTCAATAAACTCAGTCTTTAATCCAAGATTACATTTTCCATGCAGGGATTCTGACTTAGAACATTTGAATGGGCAGTAAAGGATGAATGACTGTTCATAAGCAAATTGCAGTTTTTGCTTACTAATACCATATTACTTCTGATGAGAGAGCATTATCTTATTTTAGAAATTCAATTGGTATGGTGTCCACTTATAAATGAAAGGATCCATTAGAATTCAGCAGCATTTTCTTCTGAATAAATATTCCTATATGTGTAAGACATCACTATCTTATTCTATGAATTTACCTAATTCTCTTTCTTCCACCTATTTTCCCCATAGTAGCAACTATGTGAAGTGGGTTGGACTGAGAGGGAATGACTTGGCCAAAGTCACCAAGCTGCTTTGTTTGAGGGAGGTCTAGAATTCCCAATCTCCTAGTTTCTAGGCTAGCATCTTAACCACTACACTTAACTGGCTTTTTAAGATAACTTCCTTTGGATTAATTTTGACTTCTGGTATTTTCATGGACATATTCACCAGTTTTCTTGGCAACAACATGGAAGTCGTTTGTCATTATGCTTTAGGGGGCAGTCATGTAAATGGAATAATTTCCTAAACTCTCATAAGCCCTCTATTGAAATATTAACCAGGTTCAGCCCTGTTTATCTTCAAAACCCAGATAAGATTGGATGACTGTTACTACTTGAAGGCTGATAGATAGGCAAATTACTATTCAGAGCTGATTAACTATTCACCTCATTACATGCCTCTCACTGGTTCTTTTGTGGAAACATGGCTGAAGCTCAGGGCATGATCTTGACTCACTAATGAGCCATTTTGGAACAAAAATAAATCCTCATGGGAAGATGCTGGGATATGTGGCCAACTTTGCTATTCTTTCAGTCTTAGTTCTACCAATCTATGGAGAGGAGCCAATAGCTTTCCTTGACTTAGGAAAAGGACTGCTGTACTTTAAAAAAAAAAAAAGATTCAGCATAGTGAGATGCTTGGATTATTGTAGCAATTGGGCCAGATCCAGCTGAAAAAAAGTAATCCGTTAAAAAGTACTGATGCTCTGATCATAATCTAACCAGATGCCTATTTTCAAATAACAAATTCTGTGTGACACATTTCTGCTTCAACTGGAGATACAATAGGCGAAGCCAGAATGCCCATTGTAGCAGTCATTTGTATGTTTGTATTTTTAAAAAAAAAAATACAAGCAATATTTTTCCTCTTATTTTTCTAAGAGCCTTTTTCTTCTCTTTTTTTTGTCTTGAGCCCTTAGGGCACATCATGTGTTATTTCTTCTCCTTTCTCTCATCATGTCTTTATCTTTGCAAAAATGAATCTGTACAAAGAGCACCATGAGAAACAATATTGTGTCCTGTGCCTCTCATGTATCAGACAGCGTGCAAATGATTTCCACTATTCTGATATGCTTCGTGACACCAGCTTCACAAAAGCAGAAATATATATATATATATATATATATATATATATATATATATATATATATATATATATATATATATATATATATATATATATCCCAGATTCCAAATGCTTTAAATGCATATATTGATTAGTTTCACTGAGACAGCCACTTTACTGGAGCTTACCTCTGAGAAAGCATGTTTAAAATTTCATTAAAGGAGCTTGTACTGCATAAGAATGCCAAATCCTCACCTTTATCATCAGACTTTGTCATTAAGAGTCCCATGGTTATGGATGGTTATTTCTTGCACATAACATACCATTTTGCAATTGGATAACAGTAAAAGCAATATAAAATCAGAGTTTTACACACACACACACACACAGAGAGAGAGAGAGAGAGAGAGAGAGAGAGAGAGAGAGAGAGAAACAAGATCAAAACAATTCTGTCTCTGACATTTAATACTTACACTGATGCCTTCCATATGCATCTGGGAATAATGTGAGTCGCAGTCTAATTTATCTAGAGAGAATCAAGTAGGGAAGGCTGGCTTAGATGAACAAAATAGATCAGGAGGCACTAAATGATGATAAAGATAAAAAATAAGCACAATGTGAACTTCTGTGTAGCAGAGATTCCAGATATGATATCTTCTTTCAAAATGCCATCCACCTTACTTCAAATGAGAGAGGAACATACAGTAAGACTTGCTTGGTTTTATATATATATATATGTTTGCTTTCTTAAGTTTTCGCAGGTATTTATATGTATGGTATTCAGCTTTGTTCGGGTATTTTCCCATGTTATTATAGTTGTGCTTTTAAAGTTGTAGCAACGTTTCGGCAGAATCTCATCTGCCATCATCAGGCTTCTGTATAGTGTTCGTCTGTGAGTCAGACTTTCACAGCCATTTCTGTTTTAAATTTGGTGCTAGCCTACACTGTGCCAGAATGGTTTTTTCTTCATCCTGATTGGTTGGGAGTCTTGGTCTGTATTTATTGGTCTTGGGGTTTGCTGTGTTCTGCTTGATTGGTGTTTCTAATATCTTCTGTCTTGTTTTGTAGCTTTTTTTGTCTTGATTGGCTCGCAACATTGTGTTTCCTGTATTGGAGGCTTTTAGTGTGGCTTGGCTCTGAGTAAATGGACGGCCATCATTTATTAGGAAGCTAGGTTTCATCTGGGTGCCTGGTTGGGGTGTGTTTGAGCTGGAGGTATCAGGGGGAGTCTGTTTGTGCCCAGGTGTTTGCCTGGCTTGTGGTGTGGAGATTTTTTTGTTTGAGAGTGCAGGCTTCCAGATAATTGACAGTCTGGTGGAGTCATCTCTTCTATTCATGCTTTCAGGTCTTTTTTCAATCTCTATGGCTTCTCTGATAATTCTGTAGCTAGTTATTTCAGCTTGGTTTGTTTGTATTTTTAGTTACAGTTTGTATGTACCTTGTTTTGGACTGAATTTTCTACAGTTAAAGGCTGTTCCTGAGGGAGTTTTTCTCCAGCCGAAGGTAACCTGGACATTGGGGGCAAAGTTGGAGATAATAAAGGGACTCTTGTTGCTTATTTGACTGTGTTTCCTTTGTGCCATGCCCCAGGTCATCACAATATAACAAGTTCCCAAGCTGTGCAACAAAATACATCTTGGATTGTGTTTGTAAGTGGACCATCTGCTAAATTACCTTATCAGAGAGGAACAGTTGATGCTAAATCTAATGTTCTTGTGGTACCAGGCAAATAAGTTTTTATACTTCCAAGGTTTTCCATGCTTTTTTTTACTTAAGGTTTTAATTTATTCTTATTTCTGCAAAACAACTTAGAGTTTCTTAGAAACCATATGGTGTGAAATGTGTACAGAAAATTTGCGGATTTAATTGATTGTGCGAGCATTTCTGTGCTATAGAAGTGTAGCAGCTAAGAATGAAAAGACATTTGCTACAGGTAGACTGAATCAGTAGACTGAATCAGTCTGCCTGTAGCCAATGTCACTGCTTTATGTTTTATAAGCTTTCCATTGCCATTATCTCAACTTATGAGGAGGTGGTTCATTTTTCTTCTTCTCTCTTTTCTTGTCTGTTCTTCTTTTGTGATGCAGGATTTACATTATAAGTATGCAGTATGTTATTTTTAACTGATTTGTTTCCCAACAATATACTTGCTAAACTATTGAAAGCACACATTCCTGCTAAATTTTTGAAAGCAAACTTGTGGAAGCACATACTTCTGCTTCTGCTTCCTGCTTCTTACTTTGCTACTGGATTAAGCATGGGTATTTACCAGCCAACCATCTTGCCTATTTGTGTGTAGACTCTATGCGTCTCACAGTCAGTTGCAATGATAGCTCAGTTAGCAAACTCTTTCTACAAACAGACTTTGTGTTCTATTCCAGTAGAAAACATAAGCCTCTGTTTAATATAACCAAAGAAGATCCAGCTGGAGAACTTTTTGTGCTTTAAGACAGATGAACATGGCAATATTGGTGAAAGCTGGAATTTTCTCAATTTCTTGGTATCTAGTATAATTTATTACACTGCAGTTCATATTGTATAATATTTAGTTTTTAGTTTTCCCCCCTGCTGAATCTTATGTCAGTTGAATTATTTTACTTGTACACAGTAATTTTACTTGTACACTACTTCCTTCAATTCAAGCAGAATCTTCTTACTGATTCTGCATTGCAGGAAAAAGCAAATATTTTAGCTAGGCTTACTGTTTACTGTTCAAGACTTTGAATGGGTGAAAATGTCATCTGCTACTACTTGCAAACAGACCTCCAAATGAAGTCCTGGAGATGCTGCGTGGACCAATGAGACAAAGTTTATATTTGCATTCAGACATGGAGCACATTCAGTGACTCTATTCAATCACACTCTTTGCACAATCTACTTCCTACGTATGCAGAAAAATTAGAGAACATCCCTGTGGATACCATCTTGAGTTCTCAGAGAAAATGTTTGGAGTTGGAAGTTGGAAATATGAAATAAATAATTAAGATTTTCTTTCTGATGATTTTGGTGAATTTTATATGTAATCCCTCTTATGTTTATTCAACTTAATATCCAGATTACTGCAGTTTCAGCCTAACTTTTGAAAGAGATCCATGATTGATGCCCTGTTGCCCTCTTCCTTTCAGAGTCCTCTTTAGTTTCAGTTGTTTCATCTTTTGTTTTCTTTCTCTTTTAATCATAAAGTAATTCTCCACTTTAATTCATTACAACTACTAAAGAAATATCTGCTTTATCTCCAGTATTACATTTCCCAAAGCATGGGTGAAGATAGGCTACTAAAATATTGATTGCATAAATTACATATTTTTATTTTAGTCTTTCTACTGAAGTATACAACATAAACATGCACATTCCCATTAGGAGGATTGCCAGGCAGCTACATTAAAGTACAATCTTCTGTTTTTGAACTGACAGAAAAATATGCTGGCATGAACTAAAATATTCTAGGGGCTGAGTCCTCTTTTGCCTCAAAAACAAGGTGAGCAAGTGGCATTGTCTTTACAGTTTTAATGTGGAACAAAGAAAGTAATTGGTGGAGTCTGGCTTCATTGTCCCTGCCACTGATCATAATCTCCCATCAAAATCACCAACTGTTCTCTGTAATATTTGATGAGGTAGGGCTGGTTGAATGGGGCTGATACTTTGAATGGCAGGTTAGCCATCTTTCAAATTGCTCAAATAACAAGTCACAGTTAAATATATATTCTATGATATGGCAGTCAAACTATTTCTAACATGAATCTAATACTCTTTTGAAGATAAAGTACAAAGAAACTCTTGTAAGAAGCATCGGGGCACTCCCTTTACCTCACTATGGGCTCTTCCTCCATGACTGTGAGTTTTCAATTAATCCAACATGCATGGGCAACTGGCTTGCTGTAAGACCCTGAAGGTAAACCAGAACAGAAGATGGATTCAACAGAATGACTAGAATTATAGTTTATTGAGATAGGCTTTCTAAAGATTCTTAATATCCCAAAGGTTTGGAATATAGTTCTTGGCAAGCATTTCAGAAAATAGCTAGTCAGTAACGTCTGTAAAAGCCCAAATGACTGAAATGGCCATAAATGGTGCCCCCTAACTGGATGGAAAACAGTAGTCCTCAACCTTTTTTGTACCAGGGACCAGTTTCACGCAGAAACACTTTTTCAAGGACCGGGGGGGGGAGGAGTCCAAGTTTGGTGGTTTGCTTGCAGACGTTTCATTACCTGACTAGGTAACATCTGATGTTGTTACCTAGTCGGGTAATAAAACGTCTGCCAGCAAACCACCAAGTTCAGGGAGCGCCAATGCCTCCTCATTGCAACCCTGAGTGACAGATATTCTCTTCTATTGGGACATTTAAAACGGAGGGTTTCAGCTGCAGATTCAGGAACTGCGCCGGGCTGAGGAGCGCCTTCAAAACTGAGCGCTGGGCGGTGGCGGCCCACGGCTGTCTCCGCGGCTCAGGACAAGTCCCTGCAGGATGGCTGAGAAGCCCCGCCTCTCGGCCCTGCCTCCCTCAGCCTCATCCCTCAGGTGTCTGCCTCGTTCCTCTCTCAGTCGCTCTCTTGCTCCTCCACCAGCCCAGGAAGAAACTGCTTCAAAGAAGCCGGTAGGAGTGCTTTTCCTGTCGGCGCAGCTCCCCGAAGCACCCGTTCACCCCCACCCGCCGCCAATCAATCCAGGTTCAATCCAGTGCTCCGTTCTGCCTGCCTGCCTGCCTTCGTTTCTGGTTGTTTCAGAGCACCTTCGGCTGAGAAAAAGAGGCGAATGGTTATTATTCTCAGCTGAAGCTTCTCCGAAACAACCAGAAACGAAGGCAGGCAGGCAGAACAGAGCACTGGATTGAACCTGGATTGATTGGTGGCGGGGTGGGGGTGAACGGGCGCTTCGGGGGAGCTGCGCCGACAGGAAAAGCCACCCTGCCGGCTTCTTTGAAGCAGTTTCTTCCTGGGCTGGTGGAGGAGCGAGAGAGCAACTGAGAGAGGAACGAGGCGGGAGGAAACCGAAGCCACTGAGCCGGAGAGCAGGACAGGCTTTGGTTGCTTCCTCCTTCCCCTTCTTTCATTTGTGTCCTTGATCCCTGATCCCAGCAGCATTCACCGAAGGCGAAGAAAGCCGCCATTTTTATTTTATTTTTTATTTTTATTTCTTTGCGGCCCGGTGCGAAGTGATCCACGGCCCGGTACCGGTCCGCGGCCCGGTGGTTGGGGACCCCTGGAAAGGGATGTGGCCACAAAAGCCTAAAGAGGCCCTCATTGTAATCTGTGACTACATTGTGGCTAAAGTGTTTGTAAAACTGGAACAGCTAAAGATGACTTTAAAGTGGAGAACTGGAAGACAGCATGAAGATAAGCCATATCACAATAACTATGGAGCCCATTTGGGGAGCAATTAAGGGATGTGAGGATGAGTCCCTTTATATGTATAACTATTACAGAATAATTTAATATTTCTTTTTAAAGTTTTCAGGGAAGAGCATTTTTAATACAGTACAGTCACATCCAATTGTTTGCAATTCTCTTTTGAAGTCTATTAAAAACTAAAATTAGACTTCAGGATATGTATAGTGCTTTGTGCTCTACCACCCTTAATAATGGTCCAAATAATTTTGAAGTCCTTATGCTAAGATCAGTGAGAAGAGAAACTTTTCATCTATAGCAGGTACTATTTGAAGTTCCCCTTAACATAAGAAATACACAAGAAAAAGACACAATATGACAAAGCCTAATTCAATATAAATAGACAGGCTTTATGCACTGAAATACCCTTTCAGTTTATCACTGTTCACTAAGGGAACAAAAGCGATTGTCGTTGACCAGATGATCAAAAGAATTAGATCCAGTTGCTAATAAAAGTTCATGCTCATGTGTTGATGGCAATAATTTTAATCACTACCATGTTTTTTTTAATCCAAATCATAGTTTTTAGAAATAAGCATATCACCAATTGTAAAGTTTCTGAAACTGGAATATCAGAAATTTAATTGTAGCATTTGAAATAAATTATTTCTTTCCTCTCCAGCATTACAAAATGTGCATCCAGATTGAACTTTCACACATAGTACACCAATTTGTATAATTAACTGATGGCAACAATTGCAGTTTACTTAACACATCCCACATCAACATGCAAATACTGTACAGAAGGCCCAGATTTGCAAACACAATATGCCTAGTGACTTGCAGGTCAATCCAATATCTGCCCACTGAAGACCTTTACCACTCTCAACCCCCCTGAGATCTTTAAGCTCCAGATATATGATGATTGCAGTATAGTAACAATATTTTGTTTCTGGTTGCCCTGAATTTCATCAGCTTTCAGTTGGAGGAAGATTTTCAGCTGGAAATCTTTTACATAAAGACAGAAATTGATCCATGGAGGAGTTGGAGCAGATTAAAACTTTCTCACAGCATTTTCATGCATAGTGGGAGTTATGCTGTGATTAACTTCACAGCCTCTTCCCAATCCAATTCCTCCAATGTAAGAGTATGTATTATAAGGCTATGAGGTTGTCATAACCTACTCTGTTTAAGATGTTGGAATAAGTTCAGTAAGAACCAGATTCATTTTCCTTCTTGATTGTGAAGATCACAGAATGACTTCAAGCTAATTCCCTATGTTGTGACACAGGAAGGTTGGTCTGAAGATAAAGTGTGGGTGACTCCCAAATGACTTGCTTATAAACCCCTAGAACAGTGTCTTTATATTGAATACCATATGTTGCAGTCAGCCACATGTACACAACTATAGTTTGTTGTTTCATAAACTCAAGCAAGTCTCATTTGCTGATATCAGATTAATATTAGTAATTTTTTTAAATTGGCAATGGAGACAAGCTGTCACATTAAGAGGAAATACTATTCTCATATGCAAAAGAAAATTATGCAAGGTGCATCATATTGTCCTTTAACAATCTGTCTGATTCTTGTTCCCTTTATCTAGCCCAGATTCATGCAGCTTAATATTCGGATACAATAGCACTGAAGTCTCTTAATCTTTGTCCATGCTGATTGTGGGATTATGGAAGTTGAAATCTAGTTGACCTGGAAGGCATTAGATTCAGAAAAGCTTCAACAGATTATTATGAGCCATTGTTTATGACAATAATCTGTAGATCTGTTGTTTGGGGCCAAGATTCCAGAATCCTTCCAGAAGGTGCTATCAAACACGATGAAAGGGAAAAGAATTAAGATATCAGCTCTGCACAATAAACAAGGTCATAAAACAAGCAGGTTTTCCAGAAATCTTCTTTATTATACAGTAGAATGACAAAATTTAGAAAGCCTGTTAAGGTCTCCTACTTCCCCAGCTTTTATCAAAGAAAATCAAGGTGGGATTTTGAGTTTCTTTCTCAGGCTTTCCACTTTCTTAGTAGCTGTTTCCATTCCCTTGGTAGTTCATTGTTCTCTTCCCTCTTTTTATGATTTTTTTAAAATTAAAAATTAAATGTAAGCATTATAATTTTTCTTCATGTGTGAAAAAAATCAAATTATTAATTTTAATATTTTTCACGTAACACTACAAGACATTTCTCTCTTTTTAAAACTGTAAATTGTACTATTAGAAATATTGCTGCAAAATGATAGTTCTCAGTGTCCCTTTTTTTCTTTTATGATTTCAAAATACCTGAAAATTATGCTGTAATCATACAATAAGTTATAAACTTATAACTGTACTTATAACAACTCTTGTAAAAAAGATTGGAAGCTACTTTTTTGTACTTTTTTTTCTCTTATTTTTTTTCTTCTTGTACTTTTATTTTTCTCCTTGATTTCTTTCTTTTTCTTCTCCCTTTTATTTTATTATCAAATTTATATAAACACCTGTCAGACAAAAATAGTTCTCTGGGTCCAGCAACAATCAAGCAACCACAAATATAAAATAGGCAATATAAAAATATAAAATCCAGATTAAAATAGAAATTATAAAAAAATATTCAAATCCTTTTTCTTATACTATATTAGTTTATATTAGATGTTATCTTCATTCTTAATATATATGTGCGTGTGTGTATGTATACACACACATTTTTAATCTATCTATATGCTCTGAAATTAAGGTGTTTTCATATCTTTTGATGGTTGGTGTTCATGGATGTACTCTGCTAGTCTATTCATTAAATTAAGTATATATGAGCAGTTAAATATGTAGACATACTGAAGGTATTTCAATCCTCATATATCCCAGAGAAGGTCTATGTAGTCATTAAGACCTGATACCAAACTGATGGCACATATTCAAAATTATCAGTCAAAAGATAGATCAGTATCTTTTGGTAAAAATTTGAAAATCAATAAATTAGCAAGGATTCTGACATAGTGACAACAAAAAGTATCTAAACTTAAGTTAGAATGTGAGCACAAATGAGCACAAATTACTATTATGACAGCTTGGACTAGTCAGAAGCACAAATTTATTTGGATAGACCATGAATTTCCTTTAGTTCTGATATTCATATTTTATTAGAATTAATTTTGTAATTTAAGCATTAAGCTGATCTGTGGATGTTACGATCTTAGTGAAAATAATAATATAATAATTCATACAATCTGACATCTTCTTTTGCTTTGCATATCATTTACTTATCTTATCAATAGTAATAGTAGTAACCACAAAAAAAGCTTTTAAAGGGAGGGAGTTGTTACGAAAGTCTTCTTTCACAATGCTCATGATGTTGCTAAGTGCTACAAAGTGATTTTAAGCTTTCTCATCTTAGTGGTCACAACACAAGTTTCCTTTGTTTTCTAATGTTGCAGTCTACTAATCTGATGGTTCTAGTTGTGATGCAAGCCTTTATGTTTTCAATAATCAACTTCTTGCCAACCTACATTCTTTATTACTATTATTTTCCAGAGATACTTCCTTGAGGGGTGGCTAGTTACACATATTTTTAGGAAGGCCCCAGTAGATTGAGATCAATATGTCTCTTTAGATCAACAGATGCTACTGATGCCAGAGGACACATGTTCTTATATAGAAAGATACACACCTGTTTTTAAATATATTTACAAAATAAATGGTTCACAAATTGTTTTGGTGTTAGAGCTGCTTAAATGCAAATGATTGCTTTCTCTTCATCCATGTCAGATAATAAATAGCATCTCAAAGCTTTTCATACCTTCTTCTCTTCAGGATTTAAACATAGAAGGGGAAAAAGGATGACATAAAACAATTGCCCTTTATTTATGCTCTTCAGAGTCTGTATCAGCATTATTTCTGTCACCTCTTTTGCACAGGCAATGTATTATTCCTGAGAAAATAATTACTTTATGGAATTCATTATGGAAGAAAACTGGAAATAAATGGAAGAAGACATGAAGAAGCACATGGAGCTGTACCATAGACTGATCCAGTTAATCCAAATAAATTAATTTGCATAATAAGGGAGTAATGAATTAACATGCCACCCAAAAGAAAATTGCATCTCTGAGTTCCCTGATGCATTGCAAAAGAACTGTATGGGACAAAAGTCTTTTGTAAAGGGTATTTGCTTGCCCAAGCAAAATTTCTTGAAGTAGCACATGCTTAGATTAGACATTCTGGGAATAGTAAGTTTCAAACTGAAATGAAGATGAAAAACTGAATTGTTTCACCATGACCATTATATATTTAATACGCATATCATAAAATAGCCACCAAAGTAGAATACAGGTAAACATTGACCTATGACTATACTGGAGCCTGTCCATTATGGTCCCAAATACTGATGTCCATTAAGCAAGATCTCACTTAATACGCCCCCCCTCCCCGGGTTCTCTGATGGAGCCATTGTGTAGGTTGTTAACCTAAACACAGGGTGCATCATGGAGAACCATGATAGAAATGGCCCTAGTTGTTCTTGCCAAATAATAATTCAGCATGAAGGATTTCCTTAGAATTAAGGGGAGAATCCTTAGAATCCCATATAAATACAATTTAAATAAATAAAATAATTCAAGAAATTGCTCAAAAGACTCTTCCTTATCATTTTATTAGAAAAAAAAACAAAAGCTTAATTCATATTTGATAAACCCTGCACATGAGCAACCTGCTGTTACAGATTAGGCCTAGACCTATCCTTCCTAAATTTTACTAATTTTTTGGTCAGTTACCATGATGTAAAAGCCACATCTTGATAACTTAATGGATTTCAGTCTGGAGGATGTAGTCAAAAAGAACATATATCTTTTTAAAACTGAATGGTTGTTTTGGGAGAAAGTAAAGATTTTAGGCTCAAATGTGAAAATAATAGAAAATGTACAAAGTAGGTTGCAACTCTTCAATACCATCTCCAACAGCAAGGTGACTGTGAGCAAAGTTTATTAAAACTTTATCAAAGGTCCCATACAGCACCAGTCTACAACAGATTAAACCATATTTTTTTCTGAGGTAACTCTACAGCTGCAGAAGGCAATGTTACCATCTTGGAAAAGATGCAGCTGAGTTATAGAGTTGTAGAGAGATGCTAACAAATGCCTTCTGAACTACCTTTTTTTTCTTTCAAATATAATATGCTGCAATAGTCCTATTATCCAAAGTACACAAAAAATATTTCTATTGCATGAACCTCATATTAAACATTAGAAGAACTATTCACATTCTAAAAGCAATTCTTCAATTGCTTATAAAAGAACATATTTAAAATAATGTCAGAAAACAAGGTGGCTGCTGAGCCCGACAACCTATAGTCTGAGAATATTTTGCAGATATTTATTATTTAAATTAATTCATCTAAAACCTTTTATCCCCAAGTCATTATGATTTAGAAAAAATGTGTTTGGTTTCTACCATGTCAAATTACTTTTAAAATGAAGTCTATATTTTGAACTATATTATGTATGGTTAGATAAGCCTGCATATTTTTTATTTCTGATGTGAATTTGTTTTCTTAAGAAAAAAATTGGACATCATATAATTCTAAAAAAAAAAAGTGGGATACTCTAATCTTGAAGAATCAATGATATGTTCCTGGGAATGGGTGGTGCACTTATGGACTGGGGCTAGAAAGCAAAGCATTTGTTTTGATTAAAAAAAAAACATATTGCTAATGTACCATTAGGAAGACCCAAAGAATAAAACATTGTCTTTTATGTGGTTAGCCGTCTGTCTCTGTAGGCTTTGTAGTGGTTTTTTTTCTATTTATATCTCTGTCCTTAATCCTATATATTAATGGCAAGCTTGTGCTCCGCATGTGAACTCTTATGAAAATTAAGCAGACTTATGGGAGCTTCAAGGTTTGTGGAAATATGAAAAGCCTTTGAAGAATAAAATCTAAAAGATAAAAAAGCACAATGATGAGTAACAATGCTTGGATAACATGCCCTCCAATATGAATTTGTTTGGAGTAGGGAAAAGAACAAAAAAAAGGCACCAAACAGATCGGATGCTAAGAAAACTGTCCTTTAACACCAGAGTGAAACAAAATTTTATCCTTCAGCTCTTCTAACTACATTCATGTAGTCTGAC